>NW_026609714.1:0-25907 GCF_029499605.1 Hyla sarda
TATATATATATATATATATATATATATATATATATGCGCACACACACACATAGATATAAACGTATTCTCCGTTGAGATATTGCAGCCGCTGCTGTGTCCAGGCCCAGGAGCCTTAGCACTGTGCTGTGATGTCACTCAATACCACTGACATCACTAGGTGTAAACAACATCTCTCCTTTGCTGTGTATGTGACTATGGAGCTGTTTGGTGATGTCGTCTATTACGGCCTTCATAGAAGCAACAGGAGATTGTTGCATCCATCTTGAACCCTCAGAACTACAGTGCTATGATGTCACTCACTTCCACAGGCCTTGCAGAGTGTAAACAACAACAACCCAGCTTTGTTGTGTATGTAACCAAAGGGATTTGTGATGTCACCTAGAACCTTCACAGCAGCGACAGCTTTATGAGGAGCATCAGCACTGCTCTGCCTGAGCAGAACCATCACCGCCATAGGTTGTCAAATAACCCGGATTTAACCCACACAGGTAAGTCCAATGGGGTGCAGGCATGTCCTCTATGCTTACAGCTTCCCGTGGGTGTTGGTTTGATACCGTTTGGGGACAGCCAAGGAGGCATCTGCAGGCAACAAAGGTAGGTGTGTGCTTGTGAGTGTGTTTCCTATGCAGATCCTAAGCCCAGTGTCACATGCAAGTAGGAGGAGTAAGAAGGGTTCCTGGCAAATCCGGGTTATGGATTGCATTTAAAAAGGCCCCGTGGGAGTGCAATGGGCCCCTGTCTTGCTGCTTAGCAATAATGGTATGGGTTTAGGTTCTGCTGTGTGTACTGGTGGTTGACTGCCCCCCAGCCCAGAGTGTGCATGGAAAATTGTCTGGCAGCCTCCCTGACAGCAAGCAGTGATAGTGCCCATGAAGGGGACCTTGTTGGGCCCGCCCCTTTCACGGTTATCGCTTCTCGGCCTTTTGGCTAAGATCAAGTGTAGTATCTGTTCTTATCAGTTTAATATCTGATACGTCCCCTATCTGGGGACCATATATTAAATGGATTTTTGAGAACGGGGGCCGATTTCGAAGCTTGCTTCCGTCGCCCTATGCATTGACCCGATATGGCAGTATCTTCGGGTACAGTGCACCACCCCCTTACAGGGTTAAAAAGAAAGATTCCTACTTTCATTGCTACCTGCTTGCTGGCTAGCCAGCTAGCCAGCCCTGTGGGCCTTGCTGCTGCTGCAGCCAAAAACAAAAGGTGGTGCTGCTGCTGCTTCTTCTGCTGCTTCTGCTTCTGCTTGTGTCTGGCCCCTGTTGGAGCGTCCAGGCACAGGACTTCTGCTGCTGCTGACTAAATGGCCTCCTTAATTGGATCATTTGAGTAGCCAGCACACCTGTGCAGGTAGGGCATGACATGATAGGCAGCTGCCTTGATAGCGGGTGGGTGCTGAATGTTCCTAATTGACAAAATAAGATTAATGCTTATGAAGAAATATAAAATCTCATCCCTTCCCCAATATCGCGCCACACCCCTACCCCTTAATTCCCTGGTTGAACGTGATGGACATATGTCTTTTTTCGACCGTACTAACTATGTAACTATGTAACATAACATGGGGGGGGGGTCTCCTGGCTGTTCACACAGGTGTGTCATTGCTGTACATTGACCATGCATTGCTTCTGTGGTATTGCAAAGGCAAAGACAAATGCTTCCAGCCATCCATTGCACTAATGGATTGGTCATCAGCTGGCTGTCTATGTCCCGCATCAATATAGACCAAAGTACAGAGGGTTAGGCTATGCTATTGTGCACCTACCTGATGCATCAGAAGGTGCGAGGCCCTTGCTAAATTCTGTGCACAGACTTTGAGATCTATGCTTTAGACTGTATCTAAACCTGCTCCAACATGGACTGACATTCTGGCCTACTTTCAGCCGATGCGACTTGTCTGTCGCTGAACAGTCGCTTTTTATGTATTCAGCACCTATGTATAATGTTGTAAAAATGCTCTAGAAGCTAAAGTCGCAGAAATGTCACACATATTTGGCCTGCAACTTTCTGTGCGACAAATTCAGACAGGAAAAATCAGTATAAATCCTTAGAAAATTATCCCCCAGTGTCTCCATCTGCTGGCGGTATTGAATAAGCATTGCTGCACTGATGGGGTATGCATTAGACGAAAAAAAGAAGAAAAAGAAGAATAATACGCCCAGAAAAGAGGCGAAAAGGAGAAAAACGTAAAAAAACGTGAAAAAAAAGTAAGAGGAAGAGAAGGGAAAAAAAGGTGGAAATGGGTTTTAAAAGTGATTTCGGCGGAGAAATATATATATATATATATATATATATATATATATATATATATATATGCGCACACACACACATAGATATAAACGTATTCTCCGTTGAGATATTGCAGCCGCTGCTGTGTCCAGGCCCAGGAGCCTTAGCACTGTGCTGTGATGTCACTCAATACCACTGACATCACTAGGTGTAAACAACATCTCTCCTTTGCTGTGTATGTGACTATGGAGCTGTTTGGTGATGTCGTCTATTACGGCCTTCATAGAAGCAACAGGAGATTGTTGCATCCATCTTGAACCCTCAGAACTACAGTGCTATGATGTCACTCACTTCCACAGGCCTTGCAGAGTGTAAACAACAACAACCCAGCTTTGTTGTGTATGTAACCAAAGGGATTTGTGATGTCACCTAGAACCTTCACAGCAGCGACAGCTTTATGAGGAGCATCAGCACTGCTCTGCCTGAGCAGAACCATCACCGCCATAGGTTGTCAAATAACCCGGATTTAACCCACACAGGTAAGTCCAATGGGGTGCAGGCATGTCCTCTATGCTTACAGCTTCCCGTGGGTGTTGGTTTGATACCGTTTGGGGACAGCCAAGGAGGCATCTGCAGGCAACAAAGGTAGGTGTGTGCTTGTGAGTGTGTTTCCTATGCAGATCCTAAGCCCAGTGTCACATGCAAGTAGGAGGAGTAAGAAGGGTTCCTGGCAAATCCGGGTTATGGATTGCATTTAAAAAGGCCCCGTGGGAGTGCAATGGGCCCCTGTCTTGCTGCTTAGCAATAATGGTATGGGTTTAGGTTCTGCTGTGTGTACTGGTGGTTGACTGCCCCCCAGCCCAGAGTGTGCATGGAAAATTGTCTGGCAGCCTCCCTGACAGCAAGCAGTGATAGTGCCCATGAAGGGGACCTTGTTGGGCCCGCCCCTTTCACGGTTATCGCTTCTCGGCCTTTTGGCTAAGATCAAGTGTAGTATCTGTTCTTATCAGTTTAATATCTGATACGTCCCCTATCTGGGGACCATATATTAAATGGATTTTTGAGAACGGGGGCCGATTTCGAAGCTTGCTTCCGTCGCCCTATGCATTGACCCGATATGGCAGTATCTTCGGGTACAGTGCACCACCCCCTTACAGGGTTAAAAAGAAAGATTCCTACTTTCATTGCTACCTGCTTGCTGGCTAGCCAGCTAGCCAGCCCTGTGGGCCTTGCTGCTGCTGCAGCCAAAAAACAAAAGGTGGTGCTGCTGCTGCTTCTTCTGCTGCTTCTGCTTCTGCTTGTGTCTGGCCCCTGTTGGAGCGTCCAGGCACAGGACTTCTGCTGCTGCTGACTAAATGGCCTCCTTAATTGGATCATTTGAGTAGCCAGCACACCTGTGCAGGTAGGGCATGACATGATAGGCAGCTGCCTTGATAGCGGGGTGGGTGCTGAATGTTCCTAATTGACAAAATAAGATTAATGCTTATGAAGAAATATAAAATCTCATCCCTTCCCCAATATCGCGCCACACCCCTACCCCTTAATTCCCTGGTTGAACGTGATGGACATATGTCTTTTTTCGACCGTACTAACTATGTAACTATGTAACATAACATGGGGGGGGGGTCTCCTGGCTGTTCACACAGGTGTGTCATTGCTGTACATTGACCATGCATTGCTTCTGTGGTATTGCAAAGGCAAAGACAAATGCTTCCAGCCATCCATTGCACTAATGGATTGGTCATCAGCTGGCTGTCTATGTCCCGCATCAATATAGACCAAAGTACAGAGGGTTAGGCTATGCTATTGTGCACCTACCTGATGCATCAGAAGGTGCGAGGCCCTTGCTAAATTCTGTGCACAGACTTTGAGATCTATGCTTTAGACTGTATCTAAACCTGCTCCAACATGGACTGACATTCTGGCCTACTTTCAGCCGATGCGACTTGTCTGTCGCTGAACAGTCGCTTTTTATGTATTCAGCACCTATGTATAATGTTGTAAAAATGCTCTAGAAGCTAAAGTCGCAGAAATGTCACACATATTTGGCCTGCAACTTTCTGTGCGACAAATTCAGACAGGAAAAATCAGTATAAATCCTTAGAAAATTATCCCCCAGTGTCTCCATCTGCTGGCGGTATTGAATAAGCATTGCTGCACTGATGGGGTATGCATTAGACGAAAAAAAAGAAGAAAAAGAAGAATAATACGCCCAGAAAAGAGGCGAAAAGGAGAAAAACGTAAAAAAACGTGAAAAAAAGTAAGAGGAAGAGAAGGGAAAAAAAGGTGGAAATGGGTTTAAAAGTGATTTCGGCGGAGAAATATATATATATATATATATATATATATATATATATATATATGCGCACACACACACATAGATATAAACGTATTCTCCGTTGAGATATTGCAGCCGCTGCTGTGTCCAGGCCCAGGAGCCTTAGCACTGTGCTGTGATGTCACTCAATACCACTGACATCACTAGGTGTAAACAACATCTCTCCTTTGCTGTGTATGTGACTATGGAGCTGTTTGGTGATGTCGTCTATTACGGCCTTCATAGAAGCAACAGGAGATTGTTGCATCCATCTTGAACCCTCAGAACTACAGTGCTATGATGTCACTCACTTCCACAGGCCTTGCAGAGTGTAAACAACAACAACCCAGCTTTGTTGTGTATGTAACCAAAGGGATTTGTGATGTCACCTAGAACCTTCACAGCAGCGACAGCTTTATGAGGAGCATCAGCACTGCTCTGCCTGAGCAGAACCATCACCGCCATAGGTTGTCAAATAACCCGGATTTAACCCACACAGGTAAGTCCAATGGGGTGCAGGCATGTCCTCTATGCTTACAGCTTCCCGTGGGTGTTGGTTTGATACCGTTTGGGGACAGCCAAGGAGGCATCTGCAGGCAACAAAGGTAGGTGTGTGCTTGTGAGTGTGTTTCCTATGCAGATCCTAAGCCCAGTGTCACATGCAAGTAGGAGGAGTAAGAAGGGTTCCTGGCAAATCCGGGTTATGGATTGCATTTAAAAAGGCCCCGTGGGAGTGCAATGGGCCCCTGTCTTGCTGCTTAGCAATAATGGTATGGGTTTAGGTTCTGCTGTGTGTACTGGTGGTTGACTGCCCCCCAGCCCAGAGTGTGCATGGAAAATTGTCTGGCAGCCTCCCTGACAGCAAGCAGTGATAGTGCCCATGAAGGGGACCTTGTTGGGCCCGCCCCTTTCACGGTTATCGCTTCTCGGCCTTTTGGCTAAGATCAAGTGTAGTATCTGTTCTTATCAGTTTAATATCTGATACGTCCCCTATCTGGGGACCATATATTAAATGGATTTTTGAGAACGGGGGCCGATTTCGAAGCTTGCTTCCGTCGCCCTATGCATTGACCCGATATGGCAGTATCTTCGGGTACAGTGCACCACCCCCTTACAGGGTTAAAAAGAAAGATTCCTACTTTCATTGCTACCTGCTTGCTGGCTAGCCAGCTAGCCAGCCCTGTGGGCCTTGCTGCTGCTGCAGCCAAAAAACAAAAGGTGGTGCTGCTGCTGCTTCTTCTGCTGCTTCTGCTTCTGCTTGTGTCTGGCCCCTGTTGGAGCGTCCAGGCACAGGACTTCTGCTGCTGCTGACTAAATGGCCTCCTTAATTGGATCATTTGAGTAGCCAGCACACCTGTGCAGGTAGGGCATGACATGATAGGCAGCTGCCTTGATAGCGGGTGGGTGCTGAATGTTCCTAATTGACAAAATAAGATTAATGCTTATGAAGAAATATAAAATCTCATCCCTTCCCCAATATCGCGCCACACCCCTACCCCTTAATTCCCTGGTTGAACGTGATGGACATATGTCTTTTTTCGACCGTACTAACTATGTAACTATGTAACATAACATGGGGGGGGGGTCTCCTGGCTGTTCACACAGGTGTGTCATTGCTGTACATTGACCATGCATTGCTTCTGTGGTATTGCAAAGGCAAAGACAAATGCTTCCAGCCATCCATTGCACTAATGGATTGGTCATCAGCTGGCTGTCTATGTCCCGCATCAATATAGACCAAAGTACAGAGGGTTAGGCTATGCTATTGTGCACCTACCTGATGCATCAGAAGGTGCGAGGCCCTTGCTAAATTCTGTGCACAGACTTTGAGATCTATGCTTTAGACTGTATCTAAACCTGCTCCAACATGGACTGACATTCTGGCCTACTTTCAGCCGATGCGACTTGTCTGTCGCTGAACAGTCGCTTTTTATGTATTCAGCACCTATGTATAATGTTGTAAAAATGCTCTAGAAGCTAAAGTCGCAGAAATGTCACACATATTTGGCCTGCAACTTTCTGTGCGACAAATTCAGACAGGAAAAATCAGTATAAATCCTTAGAAAATTATCCCCCAGTGTCTCCATCTGCTGGCGGTATTGAATAAGCATTGCTGCACTGATGGGGTATGCATTAGACGAAAAAAAAGAAGAAAAAGAAGAATAATACGCCCAGAAAAGAGGCGAAAAGGAGAAAAACGTAAAAAAACGTGAAAAAAAAGTAAGAGGAAGAGAAGGGAAAAAAAGGTGGAAATGGGTTTAAAAGTGATTTCGGCGGAGAAATATATATATATATATATATATATATATATATATATATATATATATATATGCGCACACACACACATAGATATAAACGTATTCTCCGTTGAGATATTGCAGCCGCTGCTGTGTCCAGGCCCAGGAGCCTTAGCACTGTGCTGTGATGTCACTCAATACCACTGACATCACTAGGTGTAAACAACATCTCTCCTTTGCTGTGTATGTGACTATGGAGCTGTTTGGTGATGTCGTCTATTACGGCCTTCATAGAAGCAACAGGAGATTGTTGCATCCATCTTGAACCCTCAGAACTACAGTGCTATGATGTCACTCACTTCCACAGGCCTTGCAGAGTGTAAACAACAACAACCCAGCTTTGTTGTGTATGTAACCAAAGGGATTTGTGATGTCACCTAGAACCTTCACAGCAGCGACAGCTTTATGAGGAGCATCAGCACTGCTCTGCCTGAGCAGAACCATCACCGCCATAGGTTGTCAAATAACCCGGATTTAACCCACACAGGTAAGTCCAATGGGGTGCAGGCATGTCCTCTATGCTTACAGCTTCCCGTGGGTGTTGGTTTGATACCGTTTGGGGACAGCCAAGGAGGCATCTGCAGGCAACAAAGGTAGGTGTGTGCTTGTGAGTGTGTTTCCTATGCAGATCCTAAGCCCAGTGTCACATGCAAGTAGGAGGAGTAAGAAGGGTTCCTGGCAAATCCGGGTTATGGATTGCATTTAAAAAGGCCCCGTGGGAGTGCAATGGGCCCCTGTCTTGCTGCTTAGCAATAATGGTATGGGTTTAGGTTCTGCTGTGTGTACTGGTGGTTGACTGCCCCCCAGCCCAGAGTGTGCATGGAAAATTGTCTGGCAGCCTCCCTGACAGCAAGCAGTGATAGTGCCCATGAAGGGGACCTTGTTGGGCCCGCCCCTTTCACGGTTATCGCTTCTCGGCCTTTTGGCTAAGATCAAGTGTAGTATCTGTTCTTATCAGTTTAATATCTGATACGTCCCCTATCTGGGGACCATATATTAAATGGATTTTTGAGAACGGGGGCCGATTTCGAAGCTTGCTTCCGTCGCCCTATGCATTGACCCGATATGGCAGTATCTTCGGGTACAGTGCACCACCCCCTTACAGGGTTAAAAAGAAAGATTCCTACTTTCATTGCTACCTGCTTGCTGGCTAGCCAGCTAGCCAGCCCTGTGGGCCTTGCTGCTGCTGCAGCCAAAAAACAAAAGGTGGTGCTGCTGCTGCTTCTTCTGCTGCTTCTGCTTCTGCTTGTGTCTGGCCCCTGTTGGAGCGTCCAGGCACAGGACTTCTGCTGCTGCTGACTAAATGGCCTCCTTAATTGGATCATTTGAGTAGCCAGCACACCTGTGCAGGTAGGGCATGACATGATAGGCAGCTGCCTTGATAGCGGGTGGGTGCTGAATGTTCCTAATTGACAAAATAAGATTAATGCTTATGAAGAAATATAAAATCTCATCCCTTCCCCAATATCGCGCCACACCCCTACCCCTTAATTCCCTGGTTGAACGTGATGGACATATGTCTTTTTTCGACCGTACTAACTATGTAACTATGTAACATAACATGGGGGGGGGGTCTCCTGGCTGTTCACACAGGTGTGTCATTGCTGTACATTGACCATGCATTGCTTCTGTGGTATTGCAAAGGCAAAGACAAATGCTTCCAGCCATCCATTGCACTAATGGATTGGTCATCAGCTGGCTGTCTATGTCCCGCATCAATATAGACCAAAGTACAGAGGGTTAGGCTATGCTATTGTGCACCTACCTGATGCATCAGAAGGTGCGAGGCCCTTGCTAAATTCTGTGCACAGACTTTGAGATCTATGCTTTAGACTGTATCTAAACCTGCTCCAACATGGACTGACATTCTGGCCTACTTTCAGCCGATGCGACTTGTCTGTCGCTGAACAGTCGCTTTTTATGTATTCAGCACCTATGTATAATGTTGTAAAAATGCTCTAGAAGCTAAAGTCGCAGAAATGTCACACATATTTGGCCTGCAACTTTCTGTGCGACAAATTCAGACAGGAAAAATCAGTATAAATCCTTAGAAAATTATCCCCCAGTGTCTCCATCTGCTGGCGGTATTGAATAAGCATTGCTGCACTGATGGGGTATGCATTAGACGAAAAAAAAGAAGAAAAAGAAGAATAATACGCCCAGAAAAGAGGCGAAAAGGAGAAAAACGTAAAAAAACGTGAAAAAAAAGTAAGAGGAAGAGAAGGGAAAAAAAGGTGGAAATGGGTTTAAAAGTGATTTCGGCGGAGAAATATATATATATATATATATATATATATATATATATATATATGCGCACACACACACATAGATATAAACGTATTCTCCGTTGAGATATTGCAGCCGCTGCTGTGTCCAGGCCCAGGAGCCTTAGCACTGTGCTGTGATGTCACTCAATACCACTGACATCACTAGGTGTAAACAACATCTCTCCTTTGCTGTGTATGTGACTATGGAGCTGTTTGGTGATGTCGTCTATTACGGCCTTCATAGAAGCAACAGGAGATTGTTGCATCCATCTTGAACCCTCAGAACTACAGTGCTATGATGTCACTCACTTCCACAGGCCTTGCAGAGTGTAAACAACAACAACCCAGCTTTGTTGTGTATGTAACCAAAGGGATTTGTGATGTCACCTAGAACCTTCACAGCAGCGACAGCTTTATGAGGAGCATCAGCACTGCTCTGCCTGAGCAGAACCATCACCGCCATAGGTTGTCAAATAACCCGGATTTAACCCACACAGGTAAGTCCAATGGGGTGCAGGCATGTCCTCTATGCTTACAGCTTCCCGTGGGTGTTGGTTTGATACCGTTTGGGGACAGCCAAGGAGGCATCTGCAGGCAACAAAGGTAGGTGTGTGCTTGTGAGTGTGTTTCCTATGCAGATCCTAAGCCCAGTGTCACATGCAAGTAGGAGGAGTAAGAAGGGTTCCTGGCAAATCCGGGTTATGGATTGCATTTAAAAAGGCCCCGTGGGAGTGCAATGGGCCCCTGTCTTGCTGCTTAGCAATAATGGTATGGGTTTAGGTTCTGCTGTGTGTACTGGTGGTTGACTGCCCCCCAGCCCAGAGTGTGCATGGAAAATTGTCTGGCAGCCTCCCTGACAGCAAGCAGTGATAGTGCCCATGAAGGGGACCTTGTTGGGCCCCGCCCCTTTCACGGTTATCGCTTCTCGGCCTTTTGGCTAAGATCAAGTGTAGTATCTGTTCTTATCAGTTTAATATCTGATACGTCCCCTATCTGGGGACCATATATTAAATGGATTTTTGAGAACGGGGGGCCGATTTCGAAGCTTGCTTCCGTCGCCCTATGCATTGACCCGATATGGCAGTATCTTCGGGTACAGTGCACCACCCCCTTACAGGGTTAAAAAGAAAGATTCCTACTTTCATTGCTACCTGCTTGCTGGCTAGCCAGCTAGCCAGCCCTGTGGGCCTTGCTGCTGCTGCAGCCAAAAAACAAAAGGTGGTGCTGCTGCTGCTTCTTCTGCTGCTTCTGCTTCTGCTTGTGTCTGGCCCCTGTTGGAGCGTCCAGGCACAGGACTTCTGCTGCTGCTGACTAAATGGCCTCCTTAATTGGATCATTTGAGTAGCCAGCACACCTGTGCAGGTAGGGCATGACATGATAGGCAGCTGCCTTGATAGCGGGTGGGTGCTGAATGTTCCTAATTGACAAAATAAGATTAATGCTTATGAAGAAATATAAAATCTCATCCCTTCCCCAATATCGCGCCACACCCCTACCCCTTAATTCCCTGGTTGAACGTGATGGACATATGTCTTTTTTCGACCGTACTAACTATGTAACTATGTAACATAACATGGGGGGGGGGTCTCCTGGCTGTTCACACAGGTGTGTCATTGCTGTACATTGACCATGCATTGCTTCTGTGGTATTGCAAAGGCAAAGACAAATGCTTCCAGCCATCCATTGCACTAATGGATTGGTCATCAGCTGGCTGTCTATGTCCCGCATCAATATAGACCAAAGTACAGAGGGTTAGGCTATGCTATTGTGCACCTACCTGATGCATCAGAAGGTGCGAGGCCCTTGCTAAATTCTGTGCACAGACTTTGAGATCTATGCTTTAGACTGTATCTAAACCTGCTCCAACATGGACTGACATTCTGGCCTACTTTCAGCCGATGCGACTTGTCTGTCGCTGAACAGTCGCTTTTTATGTATTCAGCACCTATGTATAATGTTGTAAAAATGCTCTAGAAGCTAAAGTCGCAGAAATGTCACACATATTTGGCCTGCAACTTTCTGTGCGACAAATTCAGACAGGAAAAATCAGTATAAATCCTTAGAAAATTATCCCCCAGTGTCTCCATCTGCTGGCGGTATTGAATAAGCATTGCTGCACTGATGGGGTATGCATTAGACGAAAAAAAAGAAGAAAAAGAAGAATAATACGCCCAGAAAAGAGGCGAAAAGGAGAAAAACGTAAAAAAACGTGAAAAAAAAGTAAGAGGAAGAGAAGGGAAAAAAAGGTGGAAATGGGTTTAAAAGTGATTTCGGCGGAGAAATATATATATATATATATATATATATATATATATATATATGCGCACACACACACATAGATATAAACGTATTCTCCGTTGAGATATTGCAGCCGCTGCTGTGTCCAGGCCCAGGAGCCTTAGCACTGTGCTGTGATGTCACTCAATACCACTGACATCACTAGGTGTAAACAACATCTCTCCTTTGCTGTGTATGTGACTATGGAGCTGTTTGGTGATGTCGTCTATTACGGCCTTCATAGAAGCAACAGGAGATTGTTGCATCCATCTTGAACCCTCAGAACTACAGTGCTATGATGTCACTCACTTCCACAGGCCTTGCAGAGTGTAAACAACAACAACCCAGCTTTGTTGTGTATGTAACCAAAGGGATTTGTGATGTCACCTAGAACCTTCACAGCAGCGACAGCTTTATGAGGAGCATCAGCACTGCTCTGCCTGAGCAGAACCATCACCGCCATAGGTTGTCAAATAACCCGGATTTAACCCACACAGGTAAGTCCAATGGGGTGCAGGCATGTCCTCTATGCTTACAGCTTCCCGTGGGTGTTGGTTTGATACCGTTTGGGGACAGCCAAGGAGGCATCTGCAGGCAACAAAGGTAGGTGTGTGCTTGTGAGTGTGTTTCCTATGCAGATCCTAAGCCCAGTGTCACATGCAAGTAGGAGGAGTAAGAAGGGTTCCTGGCAAATCCGGGTTATGGATTGCATTTAAAAAGGCCCCGTGGGAGTGCAATGGGCCCCTGTCTTGCTGCTTAGCAATAATGGTATGGGTTTAGGTTCTGCTGTGTGTACTGGTGGTTGACTGCCCCCCAGCCCAGAGTGTGCATGGAAAATTGTCTGGCAGCCTCCCTGACAGCAAGCAGTGATAGTGCCCATGAAGGGGACCTTGTTGGGCCCGCCCCTTTCACGGTTATCGCTTCTCGGCCTTTTGGCTAAGATCAAGTGTAGTATCTGTTCTTATCAGTTTAATATCTGATACGTCCCCTATCTGGGGACCATATATTAAATGGATTTTTGAGAACGGGGGCCGATTTCGAAGCTTGCTTCCGTCGCCCTATGCATTGACCCGATATGGCAGTATCTTCGGGTACAGTGCACCACCCCCTTACAGGGTTAAAAAGAAAGATTCCTACTTTCATTGCTACCTGCTTGCTGGCTAGCCAGCTAGCCAGCCCTGTGGGCCTTGCTGCTGCTGCAGCCAAAAAACAAAAGGTGGTGCTGCTGCTGCTTCTTCTGCTGCTTCTGCTTCTGCTTGTGTCTGGCCCCTGTTGGAGCGTCCAGGCACAGGACTTCTGCTGCTGCTGACTAAATGGCCTCCTTAATTGGATCATTTGAGTAGCCAGCACACCTGTGCAGGTAGGGCATGACATGATAGGCAGCTGCCTTGATAGCGGGTGGGTGCTGAATGTTCCTAATTGACAAAATAAGATTAATGCTTATGAAGAAATATAAAATCTCATCCCTTCCCCAATATCGCGCCACACCCCTACCCCTTAATTCCCTGGTTGAACGTGATGGACATATGTCTTTTTTCGACCGTACTAACTATGTAACTATGTAACATAACATGGGGGGGGGGTCTCCTGGCTGTTCACACAGGTGTGTCATTGCTGTACATTGACCATGCATTGCTTCTGTGGTATTGCAAAGGCAAAGACAAATGCTTCCAGCCATCCATTGCACTAATGGATTGGTCATCAGCTGGCTGTCTATGTCCCGCATCAATATAGACCAAAGTACAGAGGGTTAGGCTATGCTATTGTGCACCTACCTGATGCATCAGAAGGTGCGAGGCCCTTGCTAAATTCTGTGCACAGACTTTGAGATCTATGCTTTAGACTGTATCTAAACCTGCTCCAACATGGACTGACATTCTGGCCTACTTTCAGCCGATGCGACTTGTCTGTCGCTGAACAGTCGCTTTTTATGTATTCAGCACCTATGTATAATGTTGTAAAAATGCTCTAGAAGCTAAAGTCGCAGAAATGTCACACATATTTGGCCTGCAACTTTCTGTGCGACAAATTCAGACAGGAAAAATCAGTATAAATCCTTAGAAAATTATCCCCCAGTGTCTCCATCTGCTGGCGGTATTGAATAAGCATTGCTGCACTGATGGGGTATGCATTAGACGAAAAAAAAGAAGAAAAAGAAGAATAATACGCCCAGAAAAGAGGCGAAAAGGAGAAAAACGTAAAAAAACGTGAAAAAAAAGTAAGAGGAAGAGAAGGGAAAAAAAGGTGGAAATGGGTTTAAAAGTGATTTCGGCGGAGAAATATATATATATATATATATATATATATATATATATATATATATATATGCGCACACACACACATAGATATAAACGTATTCTCCGTTGAGATATTGCAGCCGCTGCTGTGTCCAGGCCCAGGAGCCTTAGCACTGTGCTGTGATGTCACTCAATACCACTGACATCACTAGGTGTAAACAACATCTCTCCTTTGCTGTGTATGTGACTATGGAGCTGTTTGGTGATGTCGTCTATTACGGCCTTCATAGAAGCAACAGGAGATTGTTGCATCCATCTTGAACCCTCAGAACTACAGTGCTATGATGTCACTCACTTCCACAGGCCTTGCAGAGTGTAAACAACAACAACCCAGCTTTGTTGTGTATGTAACCAAAGGGATTTGTGATGTCACCTAGAACCTTCACAGCAGCGACAGCTTTATGAGGAGCATCAGCACTGCTCTGCCTGAGCAGAACCATCACCGCCATAGGTTGTCAAATAACCCGGATTTAACCCACACAGGTAAGTCCAATGGGGTGCAGGCATGTCCTCTATGCTTACAGCTTCCCGTGGGTGTTGGTTTGATACCGTTTGGGGACAGCCAAGGAGGCATCTGCAGGCAACAAAGGTAGGTGTGTGCTTGTGAGTGTGTTTCCTATGCAGATCCTAAGCCCAGTGTCACATGCAAGTAGGAGGAGTAAGAAGGGTTCCTGGCAAATCCGGGTTATGGATTGCATTTAAAAAGGCCCCGTGGGAGTGCAATGGGCCCCTGTCTTGCTGCTTAGCAATAATGGTATGGGTTTAGGTTCTGCTGTGTGTACTGGTGGTTGACTGCCCCCCAGCCCAGAGTGTGCATGGAAAATTGTCTGGCAGCCTCCCTGACAGCAAGCAGTGATAGTGCCCATGAAGGGGACCTTGTTGGGCCCGCCCCTTTCACGGTTATCGCTTCTCGGCCTTTTGGCTAAGATCAAGTGTAGTATCTGTTCTTATCAGTTTAATATCTGATACGTCCCCTATCTGGGGACCATATATTAAATGGATTTTTGAGAACGGGGGCCGATTTCGAAGCTTGCTTCCGTCGCCCTATGCATTGACCCGATATGGCAGTATCTTCGGGTACAGTGCACCACCCCCTTACAGGGTTAAAAAGAAAGATTCCTACTTTCATTGCTACCTGCTTGCTGGCTAGCCAGCTAGCCAGCCCTGTGGGCCTTGCTGCTGCTGCAGCCAAAAAACAAAAGGTGGTGCTGCTGCTGCTTCTTCTGCTGCTTCTGCTTCTGCTTGTGTCTGGCCCCTGTTGGAGCGTCCAGGCACAGGACTTCTGCTGCTGCTGACTAAATGGCCTCCTTAATTGGATCATTTGAGTAGCCAGCACACCTGTGCAGGTAGGGCATGACATGATAGGCAGCTGCCTTGATAGCGGGTGGGTGCTGAATGTTCCTAATTGACAAAATAAGATTAATGCTTATGAAGAAATATAAAATCTCATCCCTTCCCCAATATCGCGCCACACCCCTACCCCTTAATTCCCTGGTTGAACGTGATGGACATATGTCTTTTTTCGACCGTACTAACTATGTAACTATGTAACATAACATGGGGGGGGGGTCTCCTGGCTGTTCACACAGGTGTGTCATTGCTGTACATTGACCATGCATTGCTTCTGTGGTATTGCAAAGGCAAAGACAAATGCTTCCAGCCATCCATTGCACTAATGGATTGGTCATCAGCTGGCTGTCTATGTCCCGCATCAATATAGACCAAAGTACAGAGGGTTAGGCTATGCTATTGTGCACCTACCTGATGCATCAGAAGGTGCGAGGCCCTTGCTAAATTCTGTGCACAGACTTTGAGATCTATGCTTTAGACTGTATCTAAACCTGCTCCAACATGGACTGACATTCTGGCCTACTTTCAGCCGATGCGACTTGTCTGTCGCTGAACAGTCGCTTTTTATGTATTCAGCACCTATGTATAATGTTGTAAAAATGCTCTAGAAGCTAAAGTCGCAGAAATGTCACACATATTTGGCCTGCAACTTTCTGTGCGACAAATTCAGACAGGAAAAATCAGTATAAATCCTTAGAAAATTATCCCCCAGTGTCTCCATCTGCTGGCGGTATTGAATAAGCATTGCTGCACTGATGGGGTATGCATTAGACGAAAAAAAAGAAGAAAAAGAAGAATAATACGCCCAGAAAAGAGGCGAAAAGGAGAAAAACGTAAAAAAACGTGAAAAAAAAGTAAGAGGAAGAGAAGGGAAAAAAAGGTGGAAATGGGTTTAAAAGTGATTTCGGCGGAGAAATATATATATATATATATATATATATATATATATATATATATATGCGCACACACACACATAGATATAAACGTATTCTCCGTTGAGATATTGCAGCCGCTGCTGTGTCCAGGCCCAGGAGCCTTAGCACTGTGCTGTGATGTCACTCAATACCACTGACATCACTAGGTGTAAACAACATCTCTCCTTTGCTGTGTATGTGACTATGGAGCTGTTTGGTGATGTTGTCTATTACGGCCTTCATAGAAGCAACAGGAGATTGTTGCATCCATCTTGAACCCTCAGAACTACAGTGCTATGATGTCACTCACTTCCACAGGCCTTGCAGAGTGTAAACAACAACAACCCAGCTTTGTTGTGTATGTAACCAAAGGGATTTGTGATGTCACCTAGAACCTTCACAGCAGCGACAGCTTTATGAGGAGCATCAGCACTGCTCTGCCTGAGCAGAACCATCACCGCCATAGGTTGTCAAATAACCCGGATTTAACCCACACAGGTAAGTCCAATGGGGTGCAGGCATGTCCTCTATGCTTACAGCTTCCCGTGGGTGTTGGTTTGATACCGTTTGGGGACAGCCAAGGAGGCATCTGCAGGCAACAAAGGTAGGTGTGTGCTTGTGAGTGTGTTTCCTATGCAGATCCTAAGCCCAGTGTCACATGCAAGTAGGAGGAGTAAGAAGGGTTCCTGGCAAATCCGGGTTATGGATTGCATTTAAAAAGGCCCCGTGGGAGTGCAATGGGCCCCTGTCTTGCTGCTTAGCAATAATGGTATGGGTTTAGGTTCTGCTGTGTGTACTGGTGGTTGACTGCCCCCCAGCCCAGAGTGTGCATGGAAAATTGTCTGGCAGCCTCCCTGACAGCAAGCAGTGATAGTGCCCATGAAGGGGACCTTGTTGGGCCCGCCCCTTTCACGGTTATCGCTTCTCGGCCTTTTGGCTAAGATCAAGTGTAGTATCTGTTCTTATCAGTTTAATATCTGATACGTCCCCTATCTGGGGACCATATATTAAATGGATTTTTGAGAACGGGGGCCGATTTCGAAGCTTGCTTCCGTCGCCCTATGCATTGACCCGATATGGCAGTATCTTCGGGTACAGTGCACCACCCCCTTACAGGGTTAAAAAGAAAGATTCCTACTTTCATTGCTACCTGCTTGCTGGCTAGCCAGCTAGCCAGCCCTGTGGGCCTTGCTGCTGCTGCAGCCAAAAAACAAAAGGTGGTGCTGCTGCTGCTTCTTCTGCTGCTTCTGCTTCTGCTTGTGTCTGGCCCCTGTTGGAGCGTCCAGGCACAGGACTTCTGCTGCTGCTGACTAAATGGCCTCCTTAATTGGATCATTTGAGTAGCCAGCACACCTGTGCAGGTAGGGCATGACATGATAGGCAGCTGCCTTGATAGCGGGTGGGTGCTGAATGTTCCTAATTGACAAAATAAGATTAATGCTTATGAAGAAATATAAAATCTCATCCCTTCCCCAATATCGCGCCACACCCCTACCCCTTAATTCCCTGGTTGAACGTGATGGACATATGTCTTTTTTCGACCGTACTAACTATGTAACTATGTAACATAACATGGGGGGGGGGTCTCCTGGCTGTTCACACAGGTGTGTCATTGCTGTACATTGACCATGCATTGCTTCTGTGGTATTGCAAAGGCAAAGACAAATGCTTCCAGCCATCCATTGCACTAATGGATTGGTCATCAGCTGGCTGTCTATGTCCCGCATCAATATAGACCAAAGTACAGAGGGTTAGGCTATGCTATTGTGCACCTACCTGATGCATCAGAAGGTGCGAGGCCCTTGCTAAATTCTGTGCACAGACTTTGAGATCTATGCTTTAGACTGTATCTAAACCTGCTCCAACATGGACTGACATTCTGGCCTACTTTCAGCCGATGCGACTTGTCTGTCGCTGAACAGTCGCTTTTTATGTATTCAGCACCTATGTATAATGTTGTAAAAATGCTCTAGAAGCTAAAGTCGCAGAAATGTCACACATATTTGGCCTGCAACTTTCTGTGCGACAAATTCAGACAGGAAAAATCAGTATAA
This sequence comes from Hyla sarda, assembly GCF_029499605.1. Lineage (NCBI taxonomy): Eukaryota > Metazoa > Chordata > Amphibia > Anura > Hylidae > Hyla > Hyla sarda. The sequence goes on from NW_026609714.1 coordinate 18,003, forward strand.
ATCCTTAGAAAATTATCCCCCAGTGTCTCCATCTGCTGGCGGTATTGAATAAGCATTGCTGCACTGATGGGGTATGCATTAGACGAAAAAAAAGAAGAAAAAGAAGAATAATACGCCCAGAAAAGAGGCGAAAAGGAGAAAAACGTAAAAAAACGTGAAAAAAAAGTAAGAGGAAGAGAAGGGAAAAAAAGGTGGAAATGGGTTTAAAAGTGATTTCGGCGGAGAAATATATATATATATATATATATATATATATATATATATATGCGCACACACACACATAGATATAAACGTATTCTCCGTTGAGATATTGCAGCCGCTGCTGTGTCCAGGCCCAGGAGCCTTAGCACTGTGCTGTGATGTCACTCAATACCACTGACATCACTAGGTGTAAACAACATCTCTCCTTTGCTGTGTATGTGACTATGGAGCTGTTTGGTGATGTCGTCTATTACGGCCTTCATAGAAGCAACAGGAGATTGTTGCATCCATCTTGAACCCTCAGAACTACAGTGCTATGATGTCACTCACTTCCACAGGCCTTGCAGAGTGTAAACAACAACAACCCAGCTTTGTTGTGTATGTAACCAAAGGGATTTGTGATGTCACCTAGAACCTTCACAGCAGCGACAGCTTTATGAGGAGCATCAGCACTGCTCTGCCTGAGCAGAACCATCACCGCCATAGGTTGTCAAATAACCCGGATTTAACCCACACAGGTAAGTCCAATGGGGTGCAGGCATGTCCTCTATGCTTACAGCTTCCCGTGGGTGTTGGTTTGATACCGTTTGGGGACAGCCAAGGAGGCATCTGCAGGCAACAAAGGTAGGTGTGTGCTTGTGAGTGTGTTTCCTATGCAGATCCTAAGCCCAGTGTCACATGCAAGTAGGAGGAGTAAGAAGGGTTCCTGGCAAATCCGGGTTATGGATTGCATTTAAAAAGGCCCCGTGGGAGTGCAATGGGCCCCTGTCTTGCTGCTTAGCAATAATGGTATGGGTTTAGGTTCTGCTGTGTGTACTGGTGGTTGACTGCCCCCCAGCCCAGAGTGTGCATGGAAAATTGTCTGGCAGCCTCCCTGACAGCAAGCAGTGATAGTGCCCATGAAGGGGACCTTGTTGGGCCCGCCCCTTTCACGGTTATCGCTTCTCGGCCTTTTGGCTAAGATCAAGTGTAGTATCTGTTCTTATCAGTTTAATATCTGATACGTCCCCTATCTGGGGACCATATATTAAATGGATTTTTGAGAACGGGGGCCGATTTCGAAGCTTGCTTCCGTCGCCCTATGCATTGACCCGATATGGCAGTATCTTCGGGTACAGTGCACCACCCCCTTACAGGGTTAAAAAGAAAGATTCCTACTTTCATTGCTACCTGCTTGCTGGCTAGCCAGCTAGCCAGCCCTGTGGGCCTTGCTGCTGCTGCAGCCAAAAAACAAAAGGTGGTGCTGCTGCTGCTTCTTCTGCTGCTTCTGCTTCTGCTTGTGTCTGGCCCCTGTTGGAGCGTCCAGGCACAGGACTTCTGCTGCTGCTGACTAAATGGCCTCCTTAATTGGATCATTTGAGTAGCCAGCACACCTGTGCAGGTAGGGCATGACATGATAGGCAGCTGCCTTGATAGCGGGTGGGTGCTGAATGTTCCTAATTGACAAAATAAGATTAATGCTTATGAAGAAATATAAAATCTCATCCCTTCCCCAATATCGCGCCACACCCCTACCCCTTAATTCCCTGGTTGAACGTGATGGACATATGTCTTTTTTCGACCGTACTAACTATGTAACTATGTAACATAACATGGGGGGGGGGGTCTCCTGGCTGTTCACACAGGTGTGTCATTGCTGTACATTGACCATGCATTGCTTCTGTGGTATTGCAAAGGCAAAGACAAATGCTTCCAGCCATCCATTGCACTAATGGATTGGTCATCAGCTGGCTGTCTATGTCCCGCATCAATATAGACCAAAGTACAGAGGGTTAGGCTATGCTATTGTGCACCTACCTGATGCATCAGAAGGTGCGAGGCCCTTGCTAAATTCTGTGCACAGACTTTGAGATCTATGCTTTAGACTGTATCTAAACCTGCTCCAACATGGACTGACATTCTGGCCTACTTTCAGCCGATGCGACTTGTCTGTCGCTGAACAGTCGCTTTTTATGTATTCAGCACCTATGTATAATGTTGTAAAAATGCTCTAGAAGCTAAAGTCGCAGAAATGTCACACATATTTGGCCTGCAACTTTCTGTGCGACAAATTCAGACAGGAAAAATCAGTATAAATCCTTAGAAAATTATCCCCCAGTGTCTCCATCTGCTGGCGGTATTGAATAAGCATTGCTGCACTGATGGGGTATGCATTAGACGAAAAAAAAGAAGAAAAAGAAGAATAATACGCCCAGAAAAGAGGCGAAAAGGAGAAAAACGTAAAAAAACGTGAAAAAAAAGTAAGAGGAAGAGAAGGGAAAAAAAGGTGGAAATGGGTTTAAAAGTGATTTCGGCGGAGAAATATATATATATATATATATATATATATATATATATATATATGCGCACACACACACATAGATATAAACGTATTCTCCGTTGAGATATTGCAGCCGCTGCTGTGTCCAGGCCCAGGAGCCTTAGCACTGTGCTGTGATGTCACTCAATACCACTGACATCACTAGGTGTAAACAACATCTCTCCTTTGCTGTGTATGTGACTATGGAGCTGTTTGGTGATGTCGTCTATTACGGCCTTCATAGAAGCAACAGGAGATTGTTGCATCCATCTTGAACCCTCAGAACTACAGTGCTATGATGTCACTCACTTCCACAGGCCTTGCAGAGTGTAAACAACAACAACCCAGCTTTGTTGTGTATGTAACCAAAGGGATTTGTGATGTCACCTAGAACCTTCACAGCAGCGACAGCTTTATGAGGAGCATCAGCACTGCTCTGCCTGAGCAGAACCATCACCGCCATAGGTTGTCAAATAACCCGGATTTAACCCACACAGGTAAGTCCAATGGGGTGCAGGCATGTCCTCTATGCTTACAGCTTCCCGTGGGTGTTGGTTTGATACCGTTTGGGGACAGCCAAGGAGGCATCTGCAGGCAACAAAGGTAGGTGTGTGCTTGTGAGTGTGTTTCCTATGCAGATCCTAAGCCCAGTGTCACATGCAAGTAGGAGGAGTAAGAAGGGTTCCTGGCAAATCCGGGTTATGGATTGCATTTAAAAAGGCCCCGTGGGAGTGCAATGGGCCCCTGTCTTGCTGCTTAGCAATAATGGTATGGGTTTAGGTTCTGCTGTGTGTACTGGTGGTTGACTGCCCCCCAGCCCAGAGTGTGCATGGAAAATTGTCTGGCAGCCTCCCTGACAGCAAGCAGTGATAGTGCCCATGAAGGGGACCTTGTTGGGCCCGCCCCTTTCACGGTTATCGCTTCTCGGCCTTTTGGCTAAGATCAAGTGTAGTATCTGTTCTTATCAGTTTAATATCTGATACGTCCCCTATCTGGGGACCATATATTAAATGGATTTTTGAGAACGGGGGCCGATTTCGAAGCTTGCTTCCGTCGCCCTATGCATTGACCCGATATGGCAGTATCTTCGGGTACAGTGCACCACCCCCTTACAGGGTTAAAAAGAAAGATTCCTACTTTCATTGCTACCTGCTTGCTGGCTAGCCAGCTAGCCAGCCCTGTGGGCCTTGCTGCTGCTGCAGCCAAAAAACAAAAGGTGGTGCTGCTGCTGCTTCTTCTGCTGCTTCTGCTTCTGCTTGTGTCTGGCCCCTGTTGGAGCGTCCAGGCACAGGACTTCTGCTGCTGCTGACTAAATGGCCTCCTTAATTGGATCATTTGAGTAGCCAGCACACCTGTGCAGGTAGGGCATGACATGATAGGCAGCTGCCTTGATAGCGGGTGGGTGCTGAATGTTCCTAATTGACAAAATAAGATTAATGCTTATGAAGAAATATAAAATCTCATCCCTTCCCCAATATCGCGCCACACCCCTACCCCTTAATTCCCTGGTTGAACGTGATGGACATATGTCTTTTTTCGACCGTACTAACTATGTAACTATGTAACATAACATGGGGGGGGGGTCTCCTGGCTGTTCACACAGGTGTGTCATTGCTGTACATTGACCATGCATTGCTTCTGTGGTATTGCAAAGGCAAAGACAAATGCTTCCAGCCATCCATTGCACTAATGGATTGGTCATCAGCTGGCTGTCTATGTCCCGCATCAATATAGACCAAAGTACAGAGGGTTAGGCTATGCTATTGTGCACCTACCTGATGCATCAGAAGGTGCGAGGCCCTTGCTAAATTCTGTGCACAGACTTTGAGATCTATGCTTTAGACTGTATCTAAACCTGCTCCAACATGGACTGACATTCTGGCCTACTTTCAGCCGATGCGACTTGTCTGTCGCTGAACAGTCGCTTTTTATGTATTCAGCACCTATGTATAATGTTGTAAAAATGCTCTAGAAGCTAAAGTCGCAGAAATGTCACACATATTTGGCCTGCAACTTTCTGTGCGACAAATTCAGACAGGAAAAATCAGTATAAATCCTTAGAAAATTATCCCCCAGTGTCTCCATCTGCTGGCGGTATTGAATAAGCATTGCTGCACTGATGGGGTATGCATTAGACGAAAAAAAAGAAGAAAAAGAAGAATAATACGCCCAGAAAAGAGGCGAAAAGGAGAAAAACGTAAAAAAACGTGAAAAAAAAGTAAGAGGAAGAGAAGGGAAAAAAAGGTGGAAATGGGTTTAAAAGTGATTTCGGCGGAGAAATATATATATATATATATATATATATATATATATATATATATATATATATGCGCACACACACACATAGATATAAACGTATTCTCCGTTGAGATATTGCAGCCGCTGCTGTGTCCAGGCCCAGGAGCCTTAGCACTGTGCTGTGATGTCACTCAATACCACTGACATCACTAGGTGTAAACAACATCTCTCCTTTGCTGTGTATGTGACTATGGAGCTGTTTGGTGATGTCGTCTATTACGGCCTTCATAGAAGCAACAGGAGATTGTTGCATCCATCTTGAACCCTCAGAACTACAGTGCTATGATGTCACTCACTTCCACAGGCCTTGCAGAGTGTAAACAACAACAACCCAGCTTTGTTGTGTATGTAACCAAAGGGATTTGTGATGTCACCTAGAACCTTCACAGCAGCGACAGCTTTATGAGGAGCATCAGCACTGCTCTGCCTGAGCAGAACCATCACCGCCATAGGTTGTCAAATAACCCGGATTTAACCCACACAGGTAAGTCCAATGGGGTGCAGGCATGTCCTCTATGCTTACAGCTTCCCGTGGGTGTTGGTTTGATACCGTTTGGGGACAGCCAAGGAGGCATCTGCAGGCAACAAAGGTAGGTGTGTGCTTGTGAGTGTGTTTCCTATGCAGATCCTAAGCCCAGTGTCACATGCAAGTAGGAGGAGTAAGAAGGGTTCCTGGCAAATCCGGGTTATGGATTGCATTTAAAAAGGCCCCGTGGGAGTGCAATGGGCCCCTGTCTTGCTGCTTAGCAATAATGGTATGGGTTTAGGTTCTGCTGTGTGTACTGGTGGTTGACTGCCCCCCAGCCCAGAGTGTGCATGGAAAATTGTCTGGCAGCCTCCCTGACAGCAAGCAGTGATAGTGCCCATGAAGGGGACCTTGTTGGGCCCGCCCCTTTCACGGTTATCGCTTCTCGGCCTTTTGGCTAAGATCAAGTGTAGTATCTGTTCTTATCAGTTTAATATCTGATACGTCCCCTATCTGGGGACCATATATTAAATGGATTTTTGAGAACGGGGGCCGATTTCGAAGCTTGCTTCCGTCGCCCTATGCATTGACCCGATATGGCAGTATCTTCGGGTACAGTGCACCACCCCCTTACAGGGTTAAAAAGAAAGATTCCTACTTTCATTGCTACCTGCTTGCTGGCTAGCCAGCTAGCCAGCCCTGTGGGCCTTGCTGCTGCTGCAGCCAAAAAACAAAAGGTGGTGCTGCTGCTGCTTCTTCTGCTGCTTCTGCTTCTGCTTGTGTCTGGCCCCTGTTGGAGCGTCCAGGCACAGGACTTCTGCTGCTGCTGACTAAATGGCCTCCTTAATTGGATCATTTGAGTAGCCAGCACACCTGTGCAGGTAGGGCATGACATGATAGGCAGCTGCCTTGATAGCGGGTGGGTGCTGAATGTTCCTAATTGACAAAATAAGATTAATGCTTATGAAGAAATATAAAATCTCATCCCTTCCCCAATATCGCGCCACACCCCTACCCCTTAATTCCCTGGTTGAACGTGATGGACATATGTCTTTTTTCGACCGTACTAACTATGTAACTATGTAACATAACATGGGGGGGGGGTCTCCTGGCTGTTCACACAGGTGTGTCATTGCTGTACATTGACCATGCATTGCTTCTGTGGTATTGCAAAGGCAAAGACAAATGCTTCCAGCCATCCATTGCACTAATGGATTGGTCATCAGCTGGCTGTCTATGTCCCGCATCAATATAGACCAAAGTACAGAGGGTTAGGCTATGCTATTGTGCACCTACCTGATGCATCAGAAGGTGCGAGGCCCTTGCTAAATTCTGTGCACAGACTTTGAGATCTATGCTTTAGACTGTATCTAAACCTGCTCCAACATGGACTGACATTCTGGCCTACTTTCAGCCGATGCGACTTGTCTGTCGCTGAACAGTCGCTTTTTATGTATTCAGCACCTATGTATAATGTTGTAAAAATGCTCTAGAAGCTAAAGTCGCAGAAATGTCACACATATTTGGCCTGCAACTTTCTGTGCGACAAATTCAGACAGGAAAAATCAGTATAAATCCTTAGAAAATTATCCCCCAGTGTCTCCATCTGCTGGCGGTATTGAATAAGCATTGCTGCACTGATGGGGTATGCATTAGACGAAAAAAAAGAAGAAAAAGAAGAATAATACGCCCAGAAAAGAGGCGAAAAGGAGAAAAACGTAAAAAAACGTGAAAAAAAAAGTAAGAGGAAGAGAAGGGAAAAAAAGGTGGAAATGGGTTTAAAAGTGATTTCGGCGGAGAAATATATATATATATATATATATATATATATATATATATATATATATATGCGCACACACACACATAGATATAAACGTATTCTCCGTTGAGATATTGCAGCCGCTGCTGTGTCCAGGCCCAGGAGCCTTAGCACTGTGCTGTGATGTCACTCAATACCACTGACATCACTAGGTGTAAACAACATCTCTCCTTTGCTGTGTATGTGACTATGGAGCTGTTTGGTGATGTCGTCTATTACGGCCTTCATAGAAGCAACAGGAGATTGTTGCATCCATCTTGAACCCTCAGAACTACAGTGCTATGATGTCACTCACTTCCACAGGCCTTGCAGAGTGTAAAACAACAACAACCCAGCTTTGTTGTGTATGTAACCAAAGGGATTTGTGATGTCACCTAGAACCTTCACAGCAGCGACAGCTTTATGAGGAGCATCAGCACTGCTCTGCCTGAGCAGAACCATCACCGCCATAGGGTTGTCAAATAACCCGGATTTAACCCACACAGGTAAGTCCAATGGGGTGCAGGCATGTCCTCTATGCTTACAGCTTCCCGTGGGTGTTGGTTTGATACCGTTTGGGGACAGCCAAGGAGGCATCTGCAGGCAACAAAGGTAGGTGTGTGCTTGTGAGTGTGTTTCCTATGCAGATCCTAAGCCCAGTGTCACATGCAAGTAGGAGGAGTAAGAAGGGTTCCTGGCAAATCCGGGTTATGGATTGCATTTAAAAAGGCCCCGTGGGAGTGCAATGGGCCCCTGTCTTGCTGCTTAGCAATAATGGTATGGGTTTAGGTTCTGCTGTGTGTACTGGTGGTTGACTGCCCCCCAGCCCAGAGTGTGCATGGA
>NW_026609715.1:0-25906 GCF_029499605.1 Hyla sarda
TGATGGAGGAGTAGTATATATACAGTGTGATGGAGATGATGGGGGGGAGTAGTATATATACAGTGTGATGGAGATGATGGAGGAGTAGTATATATACAGTGTGATGGAGATGATGGGGGGAGTAGTATATATACAGTGTGATGGAGATGATGGAGGAGTAGTATATATACAGTGTGATGGAGATGATGGAGGAGTAGTATATATACAGTGTGATGGAGATGATGAGGAGTAGTATATACAGTGTGATGAGATGATGGGAGGAGTAGTATATATACAGTGTGATGGAGATGATGGAGGAGTAGTATATATACAGTGTGATGGAGATGATGGGGGGAGTAGTATATATACAGTGTGATGGAGATGATGGAGGAGTAGTATATATACAGTGTGATGGAGATGATGGGAGGGAGTAGTATATATACAGTGTGATGGAGATGATGGAGGAGTAGTATATATACAGTGTGATGGAGGTGATGGAGGAGTAGTATATACAGTGTGATGAAGATTGATGGGAGGAGTAGTATATATACAGTGTGATGGAGATGATGGAGGAGTAGTATATATACAGTGTGATGGAGATGATGGGAGGAGTAGTATATATACAGTGTGATGGAGATGATGGGGGGAGTAGTATATATACAGTGTGATGGAGATGATGGGAGGAGTAGTATATATACAGTGTGATGGAGATGATGGGGGGAGTAATATATATACAGTGTGATGGAGATGATGGGAGGAATAGTATATATACAATGTGATGGAGATGATGGAGGAGTAGTATATATACAGTGTGATGGAGATGATGGGGGGAGTAGTATATATACAGTGTGATGGAGATGATGGGAGGAATAGTATATATACAGTGTGATGGAGATGATGGGGGGAGTAGTATATATACAGTGTGATGGAGATGATGGGAGGAGTAGTATATATACAGTGTGATGGAGATGATGGGGGGAGTAATATATATACAGTGTGATGGAGATGATGGGAGGAATAGTATATATACAATGTGATGGAGATGATGGAGGAGTAGTATATATACAGTGTGATGGAGATGATGGAGGAGTAGTATATATACAGTGTGATGGAGATGATGGGGGGAGTAGTATATATACAATGTGATGGAGATGATGGGAGGAATAGTATATATACAATGTGATGGAGATGATGGAGGAGTAGTATATATACAGTGTGATGGAGATGATGGAGGAGTAGTATATATACAGTGTGATGGAGATGATGGAGGAGTAGTATATATACAGTGTGATGGAGATGATGGAGGAGTAGTATATATACAGTGTGATGGAGGTCGAGGGGTTAGAACATTCTCACTTCTGTGTAAATTTATTCACTACAATAAAGACCGATGGGAAACATGGGATGGATGTCACATGATCGATTCCTCTGATCTCTATTGGACGATCACCAGGTTGTGCAAGAATTGCTTCCAGCATTGTGACCTGAAGTAACTGAAGCCATATACATCCCATCATATCTATCTATCTATCTATCTATCTATCTCATATCTATCTATCTATCTCATATCTATCTATCTATCTCATATCTATCTATCTATCTATCTATCTCATATCTATCTATCTATCTATCTATCTATCTCATATCTATCTATCTATCTATCTCATATCTATCTATCTATCTATCTCATATCTATCTATCTATCTATCTATCTATCTATCTATCTATCTCATATCTATCTATCTATCTATCTATCTATCATATCTATCTCATATCTATCTATCTATCTATCTATCTCATATCTATCTATCTATCTATCTATCTTTCTCATATCTATCTATCTATCATATCTATCTATCTATCATATCTATCTCATATCTATCTATCTCATATCTATCTATCTATCTCATATCCATCTATCTCATATATATCTCATATCTATCTATCTATCATCTATCTCATATATATCTATCTATCTATCTCATATATATCTATCTATCTATCTCATATCTATCTATCTCATATCTATCTATCTCATATCTATCTATCTCATATATATCTATCATCTATCTATCTCATATATATCTATCTATCTATCTCATATATATCTATCTATCTATCTCATATCTATCTATCTCATATCTATCTATCTCATATCTATCTATCTCATATCTATCTATCTATCTCATATCTATCTATCTCATATATATCTCATATATATCTCATATCTATCTATCTATCTCATATCTATCTATCTCATATATATCTATCTATCTATCTCATATCTATTTATCTCATATCTATCTATCTATCTATCTATCTCATATCTATCTATCTATCTATCTATCTATCTCATATCAATCTATGTATCTATCTCATATCTATCTATCTCATATCAATCTATCTCATATCTATCTCATATCTATCTCATATCTATCTCATATCTATCTATGTATCTATCTCATATCTATCTATCTATCTATCTATCTCATATCTATCTCATATCTATCTATCTCATATCTATCTATCTATCTCATATCTATCTATCTCATATCTATCTATCTCATATTTATCTATCTTATATCTATCTATCTCATATCTATCTATCTATCTCATATCTATCTCATATCTATCTATCTCATATCTATCTATCTATCTATCTCATATCTATCTATCTCATATTTATCTATCTTATATCTATCTATCTTATATCTATCTATCTTTCTCATATCTACAGTGGGGATCAAAAGTTTGGGCCCCCCAGGTAAAATGTGTATTAATGTGCATAAAGAAGCCAAGGAAAGATGGAAAAGTCTCCAAAAGGCATCAAATTACAGATTAGACATTCTCATAATATGTCAACAAAAGTTATATTTTATTTCCATCATTTACACTTTCAAAATAACAGAAAACAAAAAAATGGCGTCTGTAAAAGTTCGGGCACCCTGCAGAATTTATCGCATGCACTGCCCCCTTTACATAGCTGAGACCTGCCAGTGTCATGGATTGTTCTCAATCATCATCTGGGAAGACCAGGTGATGTCAATCTCAAAGGTTTTAAATGCCCAGACTCATCTGACCTTGCCCCAACAATCAGCACCACGGGTTCTTCTAAGCAGTTGTCTAGAAATCTGAAACTGAAAATAGTTGTCGCTCACAAAGCTGGAGAAGGCTATAAGAAGATAGCATAACGTTTTCAGATGTCAATATCCTCTGTTCGGAATGTAATTAAGAAATGGCAGTCATCAGGAAAAGCGGAAGTTGAAGCAAGATCTGGAAGACCAAGAAAAATATCAGACAGAACAGCTCGCAGGATTGTGAGAAAAACTATTCAAAACCCACGTTTGACTGCACAATCCCTCCAGAAAGATCCGGCAGACACTGGAGTTGTGGTCCACTATTCCACTATAAAGAGATACTTGTACAAATATGGTCTTCATGGAAGAGTCATCAGAAGAAAACCTCTTCTACGTCCTCACCACAAAAATCAGAGTTTGAACTTTGCAAATGAACATATAGACAAGCCTGATGCATTTTGGAAACAAGTTCTGTGGACCGATGAGGTTAAAATTGAACTTTTGGGCCGGAATGAGCAAAGGTACGTTTAGAGAAGAAGGGGAACAGAATTTAATGAAAAGAACCTCTGTCCAACTGTTAAGCATGGGGGTGGATCAATCATGCTTTGGGGTTGTATTGCAGCCAGTGGCACAGGAAACATCTCACGAGTAGAAGGAAAAATGGATTCAATAAAATTTCACAAAATTTTGGATGCTAACTTGAAGCCATCTGTGAAAAAGCTGAAGTTAAAGAGAGGATGACTTCTACAAATGGATAATGATCCTAAACACACCTCGAAATCCACGGGGGATTACATCAAGAGGCGTAAACTGAAGGTTCTGCCATAGCCTTCACAATCTCCTGACCTCAACATAATTGAAAATCTATGGATAGACCTTAAAAGAGCAGTGCGTGACAGACAGCCCAGAAATCTCAAAGAACTGGAAGACTTTTGTAAGGAAGAATGGGCAAAGATACCTCACACAAGAATTGAAAGACTCTTGGCTGGCTACAAAAAGTGTTTACAAGCTGTGATACTTGCCAAAGGGGGCAGTACAAGATATTAACTCTGCAGGGGGCCCAAACTTTTGCAGACGCCATTTTTTGTTTTCTGTTATTTTGAAAGTGTAAATGATGGAAATAAAATGTAACTTTTGTTGACATATTATAAGAATGTCTAATCTGTAATTTGATGCCTTTTGGAGATTTTTCCATCTTTCCTTGGCTTCTTTATGCACAATAATACAAATTTTACCTGGGGTGCCCAAACTTTTCATCTCTATCTATCTATCTATCTCATATCTATCTATCTATCTATCTATCTATCTATCTCATATCTATCTATCTCATATTTATCTATATATCTCATATCTATCTATCTCATATCTATCTATCTATCTATCTCATATCTATCTATCTATCTATCTCATATCTATCTATCTATCTATCTATCTATCTAGGGGGGCCCCTTTTAGAGGTGACTTTCATCCGGGGGTGTATATGATGCTATAGATGATCTGTCCTGTGTACAATGATATTACAGATCACCGTGTATTATATGGTCTGTACTGGTTATAGATGGGCGGGGCCTCGGGTTGTTCACACCCAGAATTCTCTTAATTTGTAGCTTACAGAACTTATTATACAGAGCGAGGAAGTGGGTCTGGGAGGTTGGTGGCCACTCACTGCACCCATACTCCCTGCACACACTGCACCCATACTCCTTGTACCCACTGCACCCATACTCCCTGCACACACTGCACCCATACTCCCTGCACTCACTGCACCCATACTCCCTGCACCCACTGCACCCATACTCCTTGTACCCACTGCACCCATACTCCCTGCACACACTGCACCCATACTCCCTGCACTCACTGCACCCATACTCCCGGCACTCACTGCACCCATACTCCCTGCACACACTGCACCCATACTCCCTGCACTCACTGCACCCATACTCCTTGTACCCACTGCACCCATACTCCCTGCACTCACTGCATCCATACTCACTGCACCCACACTCCCTGCACCCATATTCCCTGCACTCACTGCACCCAAACTCTCTGCACTCACTGCACCCATACTCTCTACACTTACTGCACCCATACTCCCTGCACTCACTGCACCCATACTCACTGCACCCACTACACCCATTCACCCTGCACTCACAGCACCCATACTCCCTGCACCAATACTCCCTGCACCCACTGCAACCATAATCCCTGCACCCATACTCCCTGCACTCACTGCATCCATACTCCCTGCACTCACTGCATCCATACTCCCTGCACCCACTGCACCCATACTCCCTGCACCCACTTCATCCATACTCCCTGCACTCACTGCACCCACACTCCCTGCACCCATATTCCGTGCACTCACTGCACCCAAACTCTCTGCACTCACTGCACCCATACTCTCTACACTTACTGCACCCATACTCCCTGCACCCACTACACCCATTCACCCTGCACTCACAGCACCCATACTCCCTGCACCCATACACTCTGCACTCACTGCACCCATACTCCCTGCAATCACTGCACCCATACTCTCTACACTTACTGCACCCATACTCCCTGCACCCACTACACCCATTCACCCTGCACTCACAGCACCCATACTCCCTGCACCCATACTCCCTGCACTCACTGTACTTACATTCCTTGTACTCCTTGTACTCACTGCACCCATACTTCCTGCACACGCTGCACCTATACTCTCTGCACTCACTGTGCTTACATTCTGTGCACTTCACACTCCCTGCACCCACAGTCCCTGCACTCAACACTTACTTCCTTCATATTTATACCCACTCCTCATACACTACACTTCCACAGACATTGTGACCCTTTGTGTTTCCCTAGAAGTCACAATTATAGACATAACAATAAAACTAAACTAATAACACACAAACAGCTGTATCTCTCATGTCTTTAATTGAGCACATTGAGTAAACATCCACAGTGCAGGGAGAAAACGTAAGTAAGTCCTCTAGTAAGATGCATAGAGTGCTGAGTGTTCTTCCTCCCTACAAATGTGCTTCAGTTTATCAATATTTCTGGGATGTCGTGTGTGCAGCGCCCTCTTCAGGTCAGGCCACAGCATCACCACAGGGTTATGGTCAGGACTCAGACATTCCAAAACACAGATTTTTATTGATTTTATGAATTTCTGGACTTGATGAGGTTTTGGTGCTATGTGTCAGGGTTCTTTATCCTCCATAGTGTTGTGTACTTGCCCTGTAAGTTTTCCCTTCTCTCCTTAGAACATTTCCCACAGAACCATTGTGGAGGGGCCTGAAGTTTCTCCACTTGTAGATACTTTGTGCAGCCGTGGACTTTGATCTCACATCATATCTCGTCTTCCTAATGAAAATACTGTTACCAATTGGCTTCTAGGGAGATCATTAACACAAGAGTTTAGTAACCTTTTCTCCCTGCACAGTGGGTATTTACCCAATGTAGTCACTAAAATACAGGAAAACTTACAGCTCTCTGTTTCATTAGTTTAGCTACTTTGTCTATATTTGCCACTTAGAAAACTATCAGCACATTGTATTAGTAATGGATGCAGAAATCCATGAAATTCCAAAGAGTTCCCTTACCATTTCTCCCTGTACAGTGGTTGTTTACTCAATGCACTCAAACTGTAACCCACTCACCTTAATGATCGCAACTGGCCAGGCTGTGCATGCTGCTCCCTGGTCAGGTAAGAGTTACAGTCCTTGTCCAATCAGCAGCAGAGCGGGTTGTATTTCTATTCCTCCAGCCTTTGTGGCTTAGCTGCTGATTTAAAGGGGTTATCCAGGAAAAAACTTTTATATATATATATATATATATATATATATATATATATATATATATATACATATATATATATCAACTGGCTCCAGAAAGTTAAACAGATTTGTAAATTACTTCTATTAAAAAATCTTAATCCTTTCAGTACTTATGAGCTTCTGAAGTTGAGTTGTTCTTCTCTGTCTAAGTGCTCTCTGATGACATGTGTCAGTTTAGAAGAGGTTTGCTATGAGGATTTGCTTCTAAACTGGGCGGTTCCCGAGACACATGTTATCAGAGAGCACTTAGACAGAAAAGAACAACCTTAACTTCAGAAGCTCATAAGTACTGAAAGGATTAAGATTTTTTAATAGAAGTCATTTACAAATCTGTATAACTTTCTGGAGCTAGTTGATATTTAAAAACAAATGTTTTCCTGGATAATTCCTTTAACTTTGACTTGTACCTTGCACTGTTGTCTGTGCACACATGTAATTTGTTTAGCCATGGCTTATTAGTTCAGTCCTGTTTAGCTTTAGTTATCTGTCTGTACTGTTCAGTTTTATCCTGTTTAGTATGGTATCTGTATGGTAACTTATTCCTTGTATTTTTGGCTTGTGTTCACATCGTTTGACCCGTGTTCAGACCTGTTTTGTATTTTGTACTCCTCCATGTTTGGAGTTTGGTTTTGAAGTTAACCCTGTTCTTCCTATGGTCAGTTCTGTTCTTGAGTTTTGCTATGTTTTCATACCTCAGGAGTCAGTTTGGTCCGTGTTCAGACCTGTTTTATATTTTGTATTCCTCCATGATTGGAGTTTGGTTTTGAAGTTAACCCTGTTCCTCTTATGGTCAGTTCTGTTCTTGAATTTTGCTGTGTTTTCTAACCTCAGGAGTCAGTTTCGTCCGTGTTCAGACCTGTTTTATATTTTGTACTCCTCCATGATTGGAGTTTGGTTTTGAAGTTAACCCTCTTCCTCCTATGGTCAGTTCCGTTCTTGAATTTCGCTATGTATTCATACCTCAGGAGTCAGGTTCGTCCGTGTTCAGACCTGTTGCTCTTTGTGTATTTTTTGTATCTGTTCTTGTTATCCAGTATTTTCCTGTCCATGTTGTCTTTGTCTGTCCATCCCCTGTATTCCTGGTTATTCTCGCCATTATGTATTTGCTAGTTTTCCTGTCTTGTGTACAGTCTCATACCTCTTGTATCTTGTTTTGGTTCTTGGGCTGTAGTCCATACACTATATACCTGCCGACATATTTCCTTGATACCTGTTTGTAACTGCTTTGCGTTCCTGCCGTTATTTCGTATCCTGGTTTCCTGTGTTTGTCAGCTTGCAACTTTTCGCATCCTGACCTGTGTCCTGACCTCGTACAGTTCCTGTTTTTTGTTTTGGACCATGACGCCTCTGCACTTTAGTCAGTGAAGGGACTGGTGCCAAGTTGTAGAACCGCTACTTAGGACGGCTATGCAAACAAGCAGGGATTCTGGGGAAGCTCAGGTCTCACTTTTCACTGCCCTGATGTAATCATGACAGGCACATTGTATTAGTAAGCAGTGTAGAAATCCATGAGATTCCAAAGATTTCATTTACCTTTTCTCCCTGCCCTGTGGATGTTTACTCTGTGTTCAATGAAAGATACAATAAAACCGTTTTAAGGACCGTCTAAAATCAGTCAGATTTGTCATGTGATAGTCCTTCTTCAGCTAATGGAATGACCATTTAGTTGTGTGTGTCCTCCTGGCCGCCATCTACAACTGACCGGGCTGAACCCGATAAGATATTAGACTATGTGCATGCCTGAATACAGTCTATTGTTCTCTGTTATCAGCCATTCCAGACTAGGGAGAGGACGCGTTATCTTGGAAATGATTTGTGGGAAGTGTAGAGACCTCATTGACCCCCCCCCCCCTCTATGATGATCACTACTTTCTGTTTCCGGTGTTGAAAGGTTCACAACTTACTGTCGATCATAGGAAGAGCAGCTCTGGAGCACAAAGTGCTGCTTCAACAAGCAGCGCCGCTAACTCATCCATTCATAACATTATTATTTCTATAGCATTGGTCTCCAAACTGTGGACCTCCAGATGTTGCAATACTACAACTCCCAGCATGCCCGGACAGCCAACGGCTGTCCGGGCATGCTGGGAGTTGTAGTTTTGCAACATCTGGGAGGTCCACAGTTCTGAGACCAATGGTCTAGAGATTGTTTGAATACTCAGGACTTTGTTGTCTCGGAGCCGCACTCAGTGGGGTTGAGTGTTGTCTTGGATCTGCACTCAGTGAGGTTGAGTGTTGTCTTGGAGCCGCACTCAGTGAGGTTGAGTGTTGTCTTGGATCTGCACTCAGTGAGGTTGAGTGTTGTCTTGGATCTGCACTCAGTGAGGTTGAGTGTTGTCTTGGATCTGCACTCAGTGAGGTTGAGTGTTGTCTTGGATCTGCACTCAGTGAGGTTGAGTGTTGTCTCGGAGCCGCACTCAGTGAGGTTGAGTGTTGTCTTGGATCTGCACTCAGTGAGGTTGAGTGTTGTCTTGGATCTGCACTCAGTGAGGTTGAGTGTTGTCTTGGAGCCGCACTCAGTGAGGTTGAGTGTTGTCTTGGATCTGCACTCAGTGAGGTTGAGTGTTGTCTTGGATCTGCACTCAGTGAGGTTGAGTGTTGTCTTGGATCTGCACTCAGTGAGGTTGAGTGTTGTCTTGGAGCTGCACTCAGTGAGGTTGAGTGTTGTCTCGGAGCCGCACTCAGTGAGGTTGAGTGTTGTCTTGGATCTGCACTCAGTGAGGTTGAGTGTTGTCTTGGATCTGCGCTCAGTGAGGTTGAGTGTTGTCTCGGAGCTGCACTCAGTGAGGTTGAGTGTTGTCTTGGATCTGCACTCAGTGAGGTTGAGTGTTGTCTCGGAGCCGCACTCAGTGAGGTTGAGTGTTGTCTAGGATCTGCACTCAGTGAGGTTGAGTGTTGTCTCGGAGCCGCACTCAGTCAGGCATGATTCCCCCCCCCCAAGAAGGAAGAAGGGGGGTCTCCAATAATAAGAGCTGAGGACCCCCAGAGGGAATAGGAGGGTGGGGGGCTACAATAATAAGGCTGAGGACCCCCATAAGGAAGAAGAAGGGGGGTGGTCTCCAATAATAAGGCTGAGGACCCCCAGAGGGAATAGCAGGGGGAGGGGCTACAATAATAAGGCTGAGGACCCCCTTAAGGAATAGGGGGGCGGTCTCCAATAATAAGGCTGAGGACCCCCATAAGGAAGAAGAAGAAGGGGGGTCTCCAATAATAAGGCTGAGGACCCCCATAAGGAAGAAGGGGGGTCTCCAAAAATAAGGCTGAGGACCCCTAGAAGGAATAGGGGGGAGGGGTCTCCAATAATATCGCTGAAGACCCCCCCAGAAGGAATAGGGGGGGGGTCTCCAATAATAAGGCTGAGGACCCCCAGGAGGAATAGGAGGGGGGGGGGGTCTCCAATAATAAGACTGAGGACCCCCAGAAGAGAAGGAAGAAGGGGGGGTCTATAATAATAATAAGGCTGAGGACTCCCAGAAGGAAGAAGAAGGGGGGGGGGGTCTATAATAATAATAATAAGGCTGAGGACCCCCAGAAGGAATAATAGGGTGGGGGTCTATAATAATAATAAGGCTGAGGACCCCCAGAAGGAATAATAAGGGGGGGTCTATAATAAAAAGGCTGAGGACCCCCAGAAGGAATAATAAGGGGGGGGTCTATAATAATAATAAGGCTGAGGACCCCCAGAAGGAATAATGAGGTGGGGGTCTATAATATTAATAAGGCTGAGGACCCCAAGAAGGAATAATAGGGGGGAGGGGTCTATAATAATAAGGCTGAGGACCCCCAGAAGGAATAATAAGGGGGGGGGGTCTATAATAATAATAAGGCTGAGGACCCCCAGAAGGAATAATAGGGTGGGGGTCTATAATAATAATAAGGCTGAGGACCCCCAGAAGGAATAATAAGGGGGGGTCTATAATAATAATAAGGCTGAGGACCCCCAGAGGGAATAATAAGGGGGTGGTGTCTATAATAATAAGGCTGAGGACCCCCAGAAGGAAAAATAAGGGGGGGGAGGGTCTATAATAATAATAAGGCTGAGGACCCCCAGAGGGAATAATAAGGAGGGGTGTCTATAATAATAAGGCTGAGGACCCCCAGAAGGAATAATAAGAGGGGGGAGGTCTATAATAATAATAAGGCTGAGGACCCCCAGAGGGAATAATAAGGAGGGGTGTCTATAATAATAAGGCTGAGGACCCCCAGAAGGAAAAATAAGGGGGGGGGAGGTCTATAATAATAATAAGGCTGAGGACCCCCAGAGGGAATAATAAGGAGGGGTGTCTATAATAATAAGGCTGAGGACCCCCAGAAGGAAAAATAAGGGGGGGGAGGTCTATAATAATAATAAGGCTGAGGACCCCCAGAGGGAATAATAAGGAGGGGTGTCTATAATAATAAGGCTGAGGACCCCCAGAAGGAATATAAGAGGGGGGTCTATAATAATAAGGCTGAGGACCCCCAGAAGGAATAATAAGGGGAGGGGGTCTATAATAAAAAGGCTGAGGACCCCCAGAAGGAATAAAAGGGGGGGGGTCTATAATAATAATAAGGCTGAGGACCCCAGAAAGAATAATAAGGGGGGCGTCTATAATAATAAGGCTGAGAACCCCCAGAAGGAATAATAAGGGGGGGTCTATAATAATAATAAGGCTGAGGACCCCCAGAAGGAATAATGAGGGGGCGGGGGTCCTATAATAATAATAAGACTGAGGACCCCCAGAAGGAATAATAAGGGGAAGTCTATAATAATAATAAGGCTGAGGACCCCCAGAAGGAATAAAAGGGGGGTCTATAATAATAATAAGGCTGAGGACCCCCAGAAAGAATAATAAGGGGGTGTCTATAATAATAAGGCTGAGGACCCCCAGAAGGAATAATAAGGGGGGTCTATAATAATAAGGCTGAGGACCCCCAGAAGGAATAATAAGGGGGGGGGGTTCTATAATAATAATAAGGCTGAGGACCCCAGAAGGAATAATAAGGGGGGGGGGCTATAATAATAAGGCTGAGGACCCCCCCAGAAGGAATAATAAGGGGGGGGTCTATAATAATAAGGCTGAGGACCCCCAGAAGGAATAATAAGGGGGGGGGTCTCCAATAATAAGGCTGAGGACCCCCAGAAGGAATAATAAGGGGGGGTCTATAATAATAATAAGGCTGGGGACCCCCAGAAGGAATAATAAGGGGGGTCTATAATAATAAGGCTGGGGACCCCCAGAAGGAATAATAAGGGGGGTCTATAATAATAAGGCTGGGGACCCCAGAAGGAATAATAAGGGGGGCGGTCTATAATAATAAGGCTGAGGACCCCCAGAAGGAATAATAAGGGGGGGGGGGCTATAATAATAATTATAAGGCCGAGGACCCCCAGATGGAATAATAGGGGGGGGGTCTATAATAACAATAAGGCTGAGGAACCCCAGAAGGAATAATAAGGGGGGGGTCTATAATAATAATAAGGCTGAGGACCCCCAGATGGAATAATAAGGGGGGGGGGTCTATAGTAATAATAAGGCTGAGAACCCCCAGAAGGAATAATAAGGGGGGGTCTTTAATAAAATAAGGCTGAGGACCCCAGAAGGAATAATAAGGGGGGTCTATAATAATATGAGGCTGAGGACCCCCAGAAGGAATAATAAGGGGGGGGTCTATAATAATAATAACTCTGAGGACCCCCAGAAGGAATAATAAGGGGGGGTCTATAATAATAATAAGGCTGAGGACCCCCAGAAGGAATAATAAGGGGGGGGGTCTATAATAATAATAAGGCTGAGGACCCCCAGAAGGAATAATAAGGGGGGGGTCTATAAT
Organism: Hyla sarda; assembly: GCF_029499605.1. Taxonomy (NCBI): domain Eukaryota; kingdom Metazoa; phylum Chordata; class Amphibia; order Anura; family Hylidae; genus Hyla; species Hyla sarda. Next base: position 12,695 of record NW_026609715.1, read on the forward strand.
AATAATAATAGTAAGGCTGAGGACCCCAGAAGGAATAATAAGGGGGGGGGGGGTTTATATAATAATAAGGCTGAGGACCCCCAGAAGGAATAAGGGGGGGGGTCTATAATAATAATAAGGCTGAGGACCCCCAGAAGGAATAATAAGGGGGGGGGGTCTCCAATAATAAGGCTGAGGACCCCCAGAAGGGAATAATAAGGGGGGGTCTATAATAATAATAAGGCTGAGGACCCCCAGAAGGAATAATAAGGGGGGGGGTCTCCAATAATAAGGCTGAGGACCCCCCAGAAGGAATAATAAGGGGGGTCTATAATAATAAGGCTGAGGACCCCCAGAAGGAATAATAAGGGGGGGGTGTCTATAATAATAATAAGGGCTGAGGACCCCAGAAGGAATAATAAGGGGGGGGGGCTATAATAATAAGGCTGAGGACCCCCCAGAAGGGAATAATAAGGGGGGGGGGTCTATAATAATAAGGCTGAGGACCCCCAGAAGGAATAATAAGGGGGGGGGGTCTCCAATAATAAGGCTGAGGACCCCCAGAAGGAATAATAAGGGGGGGTCTATAATAATAATAAGGCTGGGACCCCCAGAAGGAATAATAAGGGGGGTCTATAATAATAAGGCTGGGGACCCCCAGAAGGAATAATAAGGGGGGTCTATAATAATAAGGCTGGGGACCCCCAGAAGGAATAATAGGGGGCGGTCTATAATAATAAGGCTGAGGACCCCCAGAAGGAATAATAAGGGGGGGGGGGGCTATAATAATAATTATAAGGCCGAGGACCCCCAGATGGAATAATAGGGGGGGGGTCTATAATAACAATAAGGCTGAGGACCCCAGAAGGAATAATAAGGGGGGGTCTATAATAATAATAAGGCTGAGGACCCCAGATGGAATAATAAGGGGGGGGGGGTCTATAGTAATAATAAGGCTGAGGACCCCCAGAAGGAATAATAAGGGGGGGTCTATAATAATAATAAGGCTGAGGACCCCCAGAAGGAATAATAAGGGGGGGGGGTCTATAATAATAATAAGGCTGAGGACCCCCAGAAGGAATAATAAGGGGGGGGTCTATAATAATAATAAGGCTGAGGACCCCCAGAAGGAATAATAAGGGGGGGGTCTATAATAATAATAAGGCTGAGGACCCCCAGATGGAATAATAAGGGGGGGGGGTCTATAGTAATAATAAGGCTGAGGACCCCCAGAAGGAATAATAAGGGGGGGTCTATAATAATAATAAGGCTGAGGACCCCCAGAAGGAATAATAAGGGGGGGGGGTCTATAATAATAATAAGGCTGAGGACCCCCAGAAGGAATAATAAGGGGGGGGTCTATAATAATTAATAAGGCTGAGGACCCCCAGAAGGAATAATAAGGGGGGGTCTATAATAATAATAAGGCTGAGGACCCCCAGATGGAATAATAAGGGGGGGTCTATAATAATAATAAGGCTGAGGACCCCCAGAAGGAATAGGGGGGGGGTCTATAATAATAATAAGGCTGAGGACCCCCAGAAGGAATAATAAGGGGGGGTCTATAACAATAATAAGGCTGAGGACCCCCAGAAGGAATAATAAGGGGGGGGGGTCTATAATAATAATAATAATAGTAAGGCTGAGGACCCCCAGAAGGAATAATAAGGGGGGGGGGGTCTATATAATAATAAGGCTGAGGACCCCCAGAAGGAATAAGGGGGGGGGTCTATAATAATAATAAGGCTGAGGACCCCAGAGGAATAATAAGGGGGGGGGGGTCTATAATAATAATAAGGCTGAGGACCCCCAGAAGGAATAATAAGGGGGGGGTCTATAATAATAAGGCTGAGGACCCCCAGAAGGAATAATAAGGGGGGGTCCTATAATAATAATAAGGCTGAGGACCCCAGAAGGAATAATAAGGGGGGGGGGGCTATAATAATAATTATAAGGCTGAGGACCCCCAGATGGAATAATAGGGGGGGGGTCTATAATAACAATAAGGCTGAGGACCCCCAGAAGGAATACTAAGGGGGGTAGTGTCTATAATAATAATAAGGCTGAGGACCCCCAGAAGGAATAATAAGGGGGGGTCTATAATAATAATAAGGCTGAGGACCCCCAGAAGGAATAATAAGGGGGGGTCTATAATAATAATAAGGCTGAGGACCCCCAGATGGAATAATAAGGGGGGGGTCTATAATAATAATAAGGCTGAGGACCCCCAGAAGGAATAATAAGGGGGGGGTCTATAATAATAATAAGGCTGAGGACCCCCAGAAGGAATAATAAGGGGGGGGGCTATAATAATAAGGCTGAGGACCCCCAGAAGGAATAATAAGGGGGGGTCTATAATAATAATAAGGCTGAGGACCCCAGAATGAATAATAAGGGGGGGGGGCTATAATAATAATTATAAGGCTGAGGGACCCCCAGATGGAATAATAGGGGGGGGGGGTCTATAATAACAATAAGGCTGAGGACCCCCAGAAGGAATAATAAGGGGGGTAGTGTCTATAATAATAATAAGGCTGAGGACCCCCAGAAGGAATAATAAGGGGGGGTCTATAATAATAATAAGGCTGAGGACCCCCAGAAGGAATAATAAGGGGGGGTCTATAATAATAATAAGGCTGAGGACCCCCAGATGGAATAATAAGGGGGGGGGGTCTATAATAATAATAAGGCTGAGGACCCCCAGAAGGAATAATAAGGGGGGGTCTATAATAATAATAAGGCTGAGGACCCCAGAAGGAATAATAAGGGGGGGGGGGGCTATAATAATAAGGCTGAGGACCCCCCAGAAGGAATAATAAGGGGGGGGTCTATAATAATAAGGCTGAGGACCCCCAGAAGGAATAATAAGGGGGGGGGGTCTCCAATAATAAGGCTGAGGACCCCCAGAAGGAATAATAAGGGGGGGGTCTATAATAATAATAAGGCTGGGGACCCCCAGAAGGAATAATAAGGGGGTCTATAATAATAAGGCTGGGGACCCCCAGAAGGAATAATAAGGGGGGTCTATAATAATAAGGCTGGGGACCCCCAGAAGGAATAATAAGGGGGGGGGGTCTATAATAATAATAAGGCTGAGGACCCCAGAAGGAATAATAAGGGGGGGGGCTATAATAATAATTATAAGGCCGAGGACCCCCAGATGGAATAATAGGGGGGGGGTCTATAATAACAATAAGGCTGAGGACCCCCCAGAAGGAATAATAAGGGGGGGTCTATAATAATAATAAGGCTGAGGACCCCCAGATGGAATAATAAGGGGGGGGGTCTATAGTAATAATAAGTCTGAGGACCCCCAGAAGGAATAATAAGGGGGGGGGGTCTATAATAATAATAAGGCTGAGGACCCCCAGAAGGAATAATAAGGGGGGGGGGTCTATAATAATAATAAGGCTGAGGACCCCCAGATGGAATAATAAGGGGGGGGTCTATAATAATAATAAGGCTGAGGACCCCAGAAGGAATAGGGGGGGGGGGGGTCTATAATAATAATAAGGCTGAGGACCCCCAGAAGGAATAATAAGGGGGGGTCTATAACAATAATAAGGCTGAGGACCCCCAGAAGGAATAATAAGGGGGGGGGGGTCTATAATAATAATAAAAGTAAGGCTGAGGACCCCCAGAAGGAATAATAAGGGGGGGGGTCTATATAATAATAAGGCTGAGGACCCCCAGAAGGAATAAGGGGGGGGGGTCTATAATAATAATAAGGCTGAGGACCCCCAGAAGGAATAATAAAGGGGGGGGGTCTCCAATAATAAGGCTGAGGACCCCCAGAAGGAATAATAAGGGGGGGGGGTCTATAATAATAATAAGGCTGAGGACCCCCAGAAGGAATAATAAGGGGGGGGTCTCCAATAATAAGGCTGAGGACCCCAGAAGGAATAATAAGGGGGGGGTCTATAATAATAAAGCTGAGGACCCCCAGAAGGAATAATAAGGGGGGGGGTCTATAATAATAATAAGGCTGAGGACCCCAGAAGGAATAATAAGGGGGGGGGGCTATAATAATAATTATAAGGCTGAGGACCCCAGATGGAATAATAGGGGGGGGGGGGGGTCTATAATAACAATAAGGCTGAGGACCCCCAGAAGGAATAATAAGGGGGGGGTAGTGTCTATAATAATAAGGCTGAGGACCCCCAGAAGGAATAATAGGGGGGGGGGTCTATAATAATAATAAGGCCTGAGGACCCCCAGAAGGAATAATAAGGGGGGGGTCCTATAATAATAATAAGGCTGAGGACCCCCAGATGGAATAATAAGGGGGGGGTCTATAATAATAAGGCTGAGGACCCCCAGAAGGAATAATAGGGGGGGGGTCTATAATAATAATAAGGCTGAGGACCCCCAGAAGGAATAATAAGGGGGGGTCTATAATAATAATAAGGCTGAGGACCCCCAGATGGAATAATAAGGGGGGGGTCTATAATAATAATAAGGCTGAGGACCCCCAGAAGGAATAATAAGGGGGGGGTCTATAATAATAATAAGGCTGAGGACCCCAGGAAGGAATAATAAGGGGGGGTCTATAATAATAATAAGGCTGAGGACCCCGCAGAAGGAATAATAAGGGGGGGTCTATAATAATAATAAGGCTGAGGACCCCCCAGAAGGAATAATAAGGGGGGGGGGGTCTATAATAATAATAAGGCTGAGGACCCTCAGAAGGAATAATAAGGGGGGGGTCTATATAATAATAAGGCTGAGGACCCCCAGAAGGAATAAGGGGGGGGGGGGTCTATAATAATAATAAGGCTGAGGACCCCCAGAAGGAATAATAAGGGGGGGGTCCTCCAATAATAAGGCTGAGGACCCCCAGAAGGAATAATAAGGGGGGGGGGGTCTATAATAATAATAAGGCTGAGGACCCCAGAAGGAATAATAGGGGGGGGGTCTCCAATAATAAGGCTGAGGACCCCCCAGAAGGAATAATAAGGGGGGGTCTATAATAATAAGGCTGAGGACCCCCAGAAGGAATAATAAGGGGGGGGTCTATAATAATAATAAGGCTGAGGACCCCAGAAGGAATAATAAGGGGGGGGCTATAATAATAAGGCTGAGGACCCCCCAGAAGGAATAATAAGGGGGGGGTCTATAATAATAAGGCTGAGGACCCCCAGAAGGAATAATAAGGGGGGGGGGGGGTCTCCAATAATAAGGCTGAGGACCCCCAGAAGGAATAATAAGGGGGGGTCTATAATAATAATAAGGCTGGGGACCCCCAGAAGGAATAATAAGGGGGGTCTATAATAATAATAAGGCTGAGGACCCCCAGAAGGAATAATAAGGGGGGTCTATAATAATAAGGCTGGGGACCCCCAGAAGGAATAATAAGGGGGGGGGGGTCTATAATAATAATAAGGCTGAGGACCCCCAGAAGGAATAATAAGGGGGGGTCTATAATAATAATAAGGCTGAGGACCCCAGAAGGAATAATAAGGGGGGGTCTATAATAATAATAAGGCTGAGGACCCCCAGAAGGAATAATAAGGGGGGGGGGGTCTATAATAATAATAAGGCTGAGGACCCCCAGAAGGAATAATAAGGGGGGGTCTATAATAATAATAAGGCTGAGGACCCCAGAAGGAATAATAAGGGGGGGGGTCTATAATAATAATAGTAAGGCTGAGGACCCCCAGAAGGAATAATAAGGGGGGGTCTATATAATAATAAGGCTGAGGACCCCCAGAAGGAATAATAAGGGGGGGGGGTCTCCAATAATAATAAGGCTGAGGACCCCCAGAAGGAATAATAAGGGGGGGGTCTCCAATAATAAGGCTGAGGACCCCCCAGAAGGAATAATAAGGGGGGGGTCTATAATAATAAGGCTGAGGACCCCAGAAGGAATAATAAGGGGGGGGTCTATAATAATAATAAGGCTGAGGACCCCAGAAGGAATAATAAGGGGGGGGGTCTATAATAATAAGGCTGAGGACCCCCAGAAGGAATAATAAGGGGGGGTCTATAATAATAATAAGGCTGAGGACCCCCAGAAGGAATAATAAGGGGGGGGGGTCTATAATAATAATAAGGCTGAGGACCCCCAGAAGGAATAATAAGGGGGGGGTCTATAATAATAATAAGGCTGAGGACCCCAGAAGGAATAATAAGGGGGGGGGGGTCTATAATAATAAGGCTGAGGACCCCCAGAAGGAATAATAAGGGGGGGGGGGTCTATAATAATAATAAGGCTGAGGACCCCCAGAAGGAATAATAAGGGGGGTCTATAATAATAAGGCTGGGGACCCCCAGAAGGAATAATAAGGGGGGTCTATAATAATAATAAGGCTGAGGACCCCCAGAAGGAATAATAAGGGGGGGGGGCTATAATAATAATTATAAGGCTGAGGACCCCCAGATGGAATAATAGGGGGGGGGTCTATAATAACAATAAGGCTGAGGACCCCCAGAAGGAATAATAAGGGAGGGTCTATAATAATAATAATAAGGCTGAGGACCCCCAGAAGGAATAATAAGGGGGGGGTCTATAATAATAATAAGGCTGAGGACCCCCAGAAGGAATAATAAGGGGGGGTCTATAATAATAATAAGGCTGAGGACCCCCAGAAGGAATAATAAGGGGGGGTCTATAATAATAATAAGGCTGAGGACCCCCAGAAGGAATAATAAGGGGGGGGGTCTATAATAATAATAAGGCTGAGGACCCCCAGAAGAAATAATAAGGGGGGGGTCTATAATAATAATAAGGCTGAGGACCCCCAGAAGGAATAATAAGGGGGGGGGTCTATAATAATAATAGTAAGGCTGAGGACCCCCAGAAGGAATAATAAGGGGGGGTCTATATAATAATAAGGCTGAGGACCCCCAGAAGGAATAATAAGGGGGGGGGTCTCCAATAATAATAAGGCTGAGGACCCCCAGAAGGAATAATAAGGGGGGGGGTCTCCAATAATAAGGCTGAGGACCCCCCAGAAGGAATAATAAGGGGGGGGTCTATAATAATAAGGCTGAGGACCCCAGAAGGAATAATAAGGGGGGGGTCTATAATAATAATAAGGCTGAGGACCCCAGAAGAATAATAAGGGGGGGGGGGTCTATAATAATAAGGCTGAGGACCCCCAGAAGGAATAATAAGGGGGGGGTCTATAATAATAATAAGGCTGAGGACCCCAGAAGGAATAATAAGGGGGGGTCTATAATAATAAGGCTGAGGACCCCCAGAAGGAATAATAAGGGGGGGTCTATAATAATAATAAGGCTGAGGACCCCCAGAAGGAATAATAAGGGGGGGGGGGTCTATAATAAATAATAAGGCTGAGGACCCCCAGAAGGAATAATAAGGGGGGTCTATAATAATAAGGCTGGGGACCCCCAGAAGGAATAATAAGGGGGGTCTATAATAATAAGGCTGGGGACCCCCAGAAGGAATAATAAGGGGGGGTCTATAATAATAAGGCTGGGGACCCCCAGAAGGAATAATAAGGGGGGTCTATAATAATAAGGCTGGGGACCCCCAGAAGGAATATAAGGGGGGGGTCTATAATAATAATAAGGCTGAGGACCCCCAGAAGGAATAGGGGGGGGTCTATAATAATAATAAGGACTGAGGACCCCCAGAAGGAATAATAAGGGGGGTCTCCAATAATAAGGCTGAGGACCCCCAGAAGGAATAATAAGGGGGGGGTCTATAATAATAAGGCTGGGGACCCCCAGAATGAATAATAAGGGGGGGGTCTATAATAATAAGGCTGGGACCCCAAGGAATAATAAGGGGGGGGTCTATAATAATAAGGCTGGGGACCCCCAGAAGGAATAATAAGGGGGGTCTATAATAATAAGGCTGGGGGACCCCCAGAAGGAATAATAAGGGGGGGGGTCTATAATAATAATAAGGCTGAGGACCCCCAGAAGGAATAGGGGGGGGTCTATAATAATAATAAGGCTGAGGACCCCCAGAAGGAATAATAAGGGGGGGTCTCCAATAATAAGGCTGAGGACCCCCAGGAAAGGAATAATAAGGAAGGGGGGGGTCTATAATAATAAGGCTGGGGACCCCCAGAATGAATAATAAGGGGGGGGGTCTATAATAATAAGGCTGAGGACCCCTGTGCCCGCTCCTCTCTCCTCATTGACATGCAGGGCGCAGCGTGCAGCTGGCATCAGGGGCATTATTCACACACACAGGACCCCTGTTCCCCTCCGCCCCTCCCCCCAAACCCTTTATCCTATACACCCCCCCCCCCCCCCAACCCGCTCAGTCCTGGGAATAGAAGATTAACTCCAAAACTTCCAGGAAGAATTCCACCAGAAGACTGAGCTGCTTCACAACTTCTTTATAGTGGGGGAGTTCTGTGAGGCTGTGTATCACACATAATAGCTTAGATACAGCAGTTCAGTATATTACAGGTCTAGATACAGTGGTACAGTATCACTCTAGATTCTCGAGTAGGCAGTATCACACATGTTAGGCTTAGATACAGCAGATTAGCAGACAGTATCGCACATGATAGGCTTAGATACAGCAGATTAGCAGACAGTATCACACATGTTAGGCTTAGATACAGCAGATTAGCAGACAGTATCACACATGTTAGGCTTAGATACAGCAGTTCAGTATATTACAGGTCTAGATACAGTGGTACAGTGTTGTACATAATACCCAGGAAGATCACACACTGTAAGCTCAGATACTCGAGCAGGCAGTATCACACATGTTAGGCTTAGATACAGCAGATTAGCAGACAGTATCACACATGTTAGGCTTAGATACAGCAGATTAGCAGACAGTATCGCACATGATAGGCTTCGATACAGAAGATTAGCAGACAGAATCACACATGTTAGGCTTAGATACAGCAGATTAGCAGACAGTATCACACATGATAGGCTTAGATACAGCAGCTCAGCAGACAGTATCACACATGATAAGCTTAGATACAGCAGCTCAGCAGGCAGTATCACACATGATAAGCTTAGATACACCAGTTCAGCAGGCAGTATCACACTTGATAGAATTAGATACATCAGTTAGTTCAGCAGACAGTATCACACATGATAAGCTTAGATACATCAGTTCAGCAGGCAGTATCACACTTGATAGAATTAGATACACCAGTTCAGCAGGCAGTATCACACTTGATAGAATTAGATACACCAGTTCAGCAGGCAGTATCACACTTGATAGAATTAGATACACCAGTTCAGCAGACAGTATTACACATGATAAGCTTAGATACAGCAGTTCAGCAGGCAGTATCACACTTGATAGAATTAGATACAGCAGCTCAGCAGACAGTATCACACTTGATAGAATTAGATACAGCAGTTCAGCAGACAGTATCACACATGATAAGCTTAGATACATCAGTTCAGCAGGCAGTATCACACTTGATAGAATTAGATACACCAGTTCAGCAGGCAGTATCACACTTGATAGAATTAGATACACCAGTTCAGCAGGCAGTATCACACTTGATAGAATTAGATACACCAGTTCAGCAGACAGTATTACACATGATAAGCTTAGATACAGCAGTTCAGCAGGCAGTATCACACTTGATAGAATTAGATACAGCAGTTCAGCAGACAGTATTGCACATGATAAGCTTAGATACAGCAGCTCAGCAGACAGTATTACACTTGATAGGATTAGATACAGCAGTTCAGCAGGCAGTATCACACTTGATAGAATTAGATACACCAGTTCAGCAGGCAGTATCACACTTGATAGAATTAGATACAGCAGCTCAGCAGACAGTATCACACATGATAGGCTTAGATCAGTGTTTCCCAACCAGTGTGCCTCTAACTGTTGCAAAACTACAACTCCCAGCATGCCCGGACAGTCTTGTCTAGGTGTGGTGAGGGCAGATGGCATTAACCCCTTGTGTTCGTGATGCCAGGGCGAGGTCTATCCTCTGCACCACCTGAAGGAATACCGCTGGATCCTGGGCTAGGTACGGGGGCAAATAATGACTCCGACGCCAAGTTACGGAACAATGGTCAGACAGATGTAACAGTCTATACAGCTTGGCCACGGAGGGGACCAGTGACTTCAGGGACCACACGGCTTGCTGGGACTTATGGTGGACTGGGACGATTTGGATGCAGACCACCCTGACTTGAGACAGGATGACTTGGACTGACTATGACTGACTTCCCCCGGCTGCAGATTACAGGCTGTCACCTGACCTGTGGGGTAATGGACTCTGTGGCTTCTGACTGACTTTAGGCCTCTGAAGACCTGACTGCAACTCAGTATACAAGAGAAGAGACCTCCCAGGGCTTATATAGGGGGACTAGGACGGGTCCTATAAGTCACATGGTCACTGGTACCTCACTGGGTAACAATCACATGACAACTGTTCTTAAAGGGGACCTCTCCTCAAAGAAACTTTTGATATATTTTAGATTAATGAATGTTGAATAACTTTCCAATATCATGTTAATGAACAATATGCTTCTTTCTATTGTATTTTTCCCGATCAGTCCTGTCAGCAGCATTTCTGACTCATGCTGGAGTCCTAAACACTCAGAGCTGCCAGCCTGCTTTGTTCACAGCCAAACAGAGCTGCCAGCCTGCTTTGTTCACAGCCTGAGTGTTCTCCTTTGTGAACAAAGCAGACTGGCAGCTCGTAGTGTTTAGGACTCCAGCATGAGTCTGAAATGCTTGCTGCCAGGACTGGTAGGGAGACCCTAGTGGTCATTTCTTCAAAGTGGAAAATTAAATAGAAAGAAGCATATTTTTGAATAACATGCAATTGTAAAGTTATTCTGCATACATTAATCTATAATATATCAAAAGTTTTTTTTTAATGAGAGGTACCCTTTAATCACATGACTACAGGTTAATCACATGACTACAGGTTAATCACATGACTACAGGTTAATCACATGACTACAGGTTAATCACATGACAACAGGCCTTAAAGCTATAACGCATTGCAGGTATAATACACTTGGATAACATAGGTACAAATGAATATACAATGGAACAGGTGCAGGGGGGCGGCCTGACAGAACAGCAAGGGTACAACTCCTGTACTGGGCCACCTCACAGGCATGATGGGAGTTGGATGTTTGCAACAGCCAGAGGCACCCTGGTTGGGAAACACTGGCTTAGATACAGCAGTTCTGCAGGCAGTATCACACATAACAAGCTTAGATATAGCAGGCAGCATCACACATGACAAGCTTAGATACAGCAGTTCAGCAGACAGTATCACACATGACAAGCTTAGATACAGCAGTTCAGCAGACAGTATCACACATGACAAGCTTAGATACACCAGTTCAGCAGACAGTATCACACATGACAATCTTAGATACACCAGTTTAGCAGACAGTATCACACATGATAGGCTTAGATACAGCAGTTCAGCAGGCAGTATCACAAATGACAAGCTTAGATACACCAGTTCAGCAGACAGTATCACACATGACAATCTTAGATACAGCAGTGCAGCAGGCAGTATCACACATGACAAGCTTAGATACAGCAGTTCAGCAGACAGTATCACACATGACAAGCTTAGATACAGCAGTTCAGCAGGCAGTATCACACATGGCAAGCTTAGATACAGCAGGCAGTATCACACATGACAAGCTTAGATACAGCAGTTCTGCAGGCAGTATCACACATGATAGGCTTAGATACAGCAGTTCAGCAGGCAGTATCACACATGACAATCTTAGATACAGCAGTTCAGCAGGCAGTATCACACATGACAAGCTTAGATACAGCAGTTCAGCAGACAGTATCACACATGACAAGCTTAGATACAGCAGTTCAGCAGACAGTATCACACATGACAAGCTTAGATACAGCAGTTCAGCAGGCAGTATCACACATGATAAGCTTAGATACAGCAGTTCAGCAGACAGTATCACACATGATAAGCTTAGATACACCAGCTCAGCAGACAGTATCACACATGACAATCTTAGATACAGCAGTTCAGCAGTCAATATCACACATGACAAGCTTAGATACAGCAGTTCAGCAGACAGTATCACACATGACAATCTTAGATACACCAGTTCAGCAGACAGAATCACACATGACAAGCTTAGATACAGCAGTTCAGCAGGCAGTATCACACATGACAAGCTTAGATACAGCAGTTCAGCAGACAGTATCACACATGACACTCTTAGATACAGCAGTTCAGCAGACAGTATCACACATGACAATCTTAGATACAGCAGTTCAGCAGGCAGTATCACACATGACAAGCTTAGATACATCAGGCAGTATCACATGACAAGCTTAGATACAGCAGTTCAGCAGGCAGTATCACACATGACAATCTTAGATACAGCAGTTCAGCAGGCAGTATCACACATGACAAGCTTAGATACAGCAGTTCAGCAGGCAGTATCACACATGACAAGCTTAGATACATCAGGCAGTATCACATGACAAGCTTAGATACAGCAGTTAAGCAGACAGTATCACACATGACAATCTTAGATACAGCAGTTCAGCAGGCAGTATCACACATGACAAGCTTAGATACACTATAACAGGAGATACATCCCTGCTGTTTAGTTCACAGGAACATGAGGGGAGATTCATCAAATCCTGTGCAGAGGAAACGTTGAGCAGTTGCCCATAGCAACCAATCAGAGCGCAGCTTTCAGTTTGAAAAGGCCTGTGAATAATGAAAGAAGCCATCTGATTGGCTGCTATGGGAAATTGCTCCTCCATTATCTCCACTGGATACAAACCCTCAGCTGTGAGAAGAACTCGGTTTGTGTAGGTATTAACTTAGTAACAAATAGAAATGTTCCCTTCACTGACAGCAAGCAGAGCTCCTGTAGAGCTGTATCCAGGCGGGGGATTCTCTCCTTATAAGGACATAATACTGTATTATATGATATTTCAGCTCCTTATACTCCAGGACTGGACGCTCTCCATGGTACTGAAGACAGTGGAGCAGCACCAGCAGGAGATCAGGGGGACTACAATAACCAGCACTCCTCCTCCTCCTGTTATAAGGAGATCAGGGGGACTACAATAACCAGCACTCCTCCTCCTCCTGTTATAAGGAGATCAGGGGGACTACAATAACCAGCACTCCTCCTCCTGTTATAAGGAGATCAGGGGGACTACAATAACCAGCACTCCTCCTCCTGTTATAAGGAGATCAGGGGGACTACAATAACCAGCACTCCTCCTCCTGTTATAAGGAGATCAGGGGGACTACAATAACCAGCACTCCTCCTCCTGTTATAAGGAGATCAGGGGGA
>NW_026609717.1:0-25902 GCF_029499605.1 Hyla sarda
ATTTTTCAATATTTCACTTCCAAGAGTCCTTTTAAAACACTTGGGCAAATGCCTGTGCTAGAGTACATCATAAGTCGGATGTTTTGTTGAATCAAATGGCATTGCAGCCTACACGTTATTAAAGACGTTTTTCAGGCCTATTTCCATAAACCTCATCATATCTGCATGGAAATGAGCAAATCATGACACGTATGGGAATTACCATGTTCCTTAGGAAGAACATAGGAAAACTGAGTATAAGTGCAGCAGAGCAGAGTTACATTAAAGGGGTACTCCACCCTTAGACTTCTTATCCCCTATCCAAATGATAGGGGATAAAATGTCTGATCACTGGGGTCCCGCGTTCGTTTAGAGCATCGGGTACTGCACCGGAGATTCGTGGCGTCACGTCCACGCCCCGCTTGTGATGTCACGGCCATGTCCCCTTAATGCAAGTCTATGGGAGGGGGCATGGCGACTGCCATGCCCCCTCCCATAGACTTGCATTGAGGGGGCATAGCCGTTACGTCACGAGCCTCCACCCCACATCGCCAGTCATTCATCACTGAGCTAAGTTCGCTCTGTGCACAGAATGTCTGGGGTGTAGTAGCTGAGATCGTGCTAGTCCCCAGCGGTGGGTCCCCAGCGGTGGGACCCCAGCGATCAGACATCTTATCCCCTATCCATGGATAGCGGATAAGATGTCTAGGGGTGGAGTACCCCTTTAAGTGTGTAAATATCATGATCAGTAAATTGCATCTGTCACGCCCCCTCCCATAGACTTGCATTGAGGGAGTGGGGCGTGACAACACACGGGCGGGGTCGTGATGTCACGATCTTCCGTCCCCGTGGTCGGGAGCCAGACCCTCTAGCGCTTCCGTAGCAGTAACAGGTGGGTGTTGCCTGCTATATTGCGGGGGTCCCCAGTGGTGGGACCCCTGCGATCAGACATCTTATCCCCTATTCTTTGGATAGGGGATAAGATGTCTAGGGGTGGAGTACCCCTTTAAGAGCATTCTAATAACAAAACCTAAAACAGTTAAATGACAAATTCAACTCTGCAACGTGAAACGGCTTATAGAAGCAAATGCCTAAAATAACAGACATTCAAATACTGGATATAGTTGATGGTTTTCCCAGTGGGTTTTATTAAAATGGGTCACATATGTTACAGATAAGAGGGGTAAAGCACGCTGTCTACCCCCAGGTCTGTGTCTGGCCTTTGTCGTTCATCTAGTTGATTATCCTTGAAAACTGTCCCAGGAGGACTAATCAGTCCCACCTTGCTGAATGGACAGAGTCTCAGAAGACTATCTGTACGTTAAGCAAAAAATATATACAAGCAACTACACAGCTGAATATGGAAAGGGGTGATAAATGCATTCACCTATACAGACCTAAACACTGGCTTCAAAACATAATCCTTTTTTATTTGCAGCTGCTTTTAGATAAAAAAAATTTTTTTTACAGAAACATTGTATACATGACTATACTGTACATATTACTGTACATATTGGAAGAAGTTGTCAAAAGAGCAGACTGGAAATGCCTACTCACTATATCGGGCAAGTCAATGCTGTGGCTAGTTATTGGCTGACTGGATATAAGTATGGTCTTTTTTCTTTAACCCCTTGGGGACGAAGCTCATTATGATTTAAGGACCAGAGCATTTTTTGCTAATCTGACCACTGTCACTTTAAAGGGGTACTCCACTGGAAAACATTTTTATTTTATTTTAAATCAACTGGTGCCAGGAAATTAAACAGATTTGTAAGTTACTTCTATTAAAAAAAATCTTAATCCTTCCAGTACATATCAGCTGCTGTTATGATCCACAGGAAGTTCCTTTCTTTCTGAATTTCCTTTCTGCCTGACCATAGTGCTCTCTACTGACACCTCTTTCCATTTTAGGAACTGTCCAGAGCAGGAGAGGTTTTCTATGGGGGTTTGCTCCTACTCTGGACAGTTCCTAAAATGGACAGAGGTGTCAGCAGAGAGCACTGTGGTCAGGCAGAAAGGAAATTCAAAAATAACTTCTTGTTAGGGCGCTGTGACGGCATGACGTAACGCCGTCAGCTCCGGACCTCCGGACCTGCCCTCTGGCTGCCTGATGGACCCTGCGGGGTGAATGTGTCCTCCGCTCCCTTTCCCCCCCCTCTTTCCATCTTCCCGGTAAGGATCCCGACAGCGTCCGCCGGCCGGCGCAGACAGAGCAAGTGATGAAGTACCTTGTACAGATGATTCCGACCCCCTGGTATGATTGTGCGGACGCGTCTTGGCCTTCCCGCACAGCTAGAGGGGGGCCTGATTGGCATCGCATGAGTGGTGGAGAGGGGTCACGTGAATCTGATACACGTGACCTGGGCTTGGAGCATATCCGGAAGACGCCGGGGAGACTTGCTACGGCACGGGATCTGGCCTGCGTCTGGGAGTGGGCTGAGCGACGGATCCCACTGTGAACTCCAAGAGCGCTCCCTGAAAGTGTCAGGGAGTGCGGCAGTTATCAGAGAGACCCGACTGTGCAGGAGAAGGGCTGAAGTGAGGTGGGTGAAATCGCGATAATTTGCAATGATAAGACTCTGCGCAAATAACTGTGAAGGGGGTCTCTGTGAAGGGGGAATAAGTGACTGTGGTTTACTGTCTGGCTCGCTGGGAGTGCTGCAGGAGCGCTGTGAGGCAATAAGATGCTGTGTACTATAATTAAAAAAGGGAGGGAAAGGAAAGGAAAAAGGGGAAAAAAAGGGGAAAAAAAAGGAAAACATTTCTTCAGACAACTAATGATGATAGAAATACTGTGATATGGGGATATCATGGCCGTGGACTGCTTTTAAGCTGGCGATAAATGAACATGGTTAATTACACCCATCTTATTTTCCCCCTTCAGCAAGATGAGAACCTGCTGACTACAGGGAAGCACTGCGCTGTACTGACACTTGTCTGAACTGTAAGTCTGCATATTGATATTACCCCCTCCCCATGTAGGCCCGTGAAGAAGGAGAGGAGGGATTTTACACTGGAATTTGAATTGCAGAGCACAAACTGACCCCAGACTCCATTTTTTTTTTCTTCTTATTTAATTTCTTGCGGTGTGGAAATTCTGCTAAGTCAACAGCGCAGCAGAAACCCCTTAAAATCAATGGGACTCTGCTGCTGAATCTCCATGTAGAATACAATGCAGAATTTCATATGGAAATTCCATCCTGTGAATATGATGCAGCTTATAAAGACCAAACGTACCCAGTGTTACAGAAGAAAAACAACAGATTGGCTATATAAAGCTAAGAGCTGAAGAAAAATAAAAAAAAGAAATCTAATTTCCAACCAGCACACAAAAGGGCCCACAGGATCCCCATGAAAAAGCCTGCTCCGGGTCTCGCGCCAAGAATGCTCTTGGTCAAACTATTATGCTCTCAAGATAGAGACTACCTTTTGAAATTGTCAAGAGAAAAGGGAGCAATCCCAGTCGGCAACTCTAGGGTATTCATGTACCCGGACTTTTTAAGAGATACCCAGCGCAGAAGAATGGCCTTTAATCCTGTTAAAAAGAGACTGCATGCGGCCGGCATTAAATTCTCTCTTTTGTTCCCCGCCAGACTGAGGATTACATTTGAGGAAAGGGTGTATTTCTTCACTAGTGACGATGAGATCAGTAAATGGCTGGAGGAGAGGGGATTGCAGGAGTGGTATGGGAAGCAGAAATTATGTAGAAGGTGGTGGAGGGGGGGGGTCCGGAGGGAGAGGGTATAGCGCAGTTTAGAGATTCGTGGGTATCACGAGTCAACAGAGGGGGGGGGTTGGGGGGAGGTTGGGAGGAGGGTTGGGGAAGAGGGTCGGGGAGGGTTGAGGTACTACCAGCTGGGATGCACCCCATAGCGAGAAGTGGAGCCTGTCGGTTCCGGAAAAAAGAACAGAAAAATGTTTGTCTATGAATAACAGTAATAAAATATTAATATGGAATGTGAGAGGGTTAAAAAAACAGGAGTAAACGGGTAGCAATATTCGATAGAATAAACAAGCACCTCCCAGCAATTGTATGTCTCCTAGAGACCCACCTGACTAGAGATTCGCTGAATATCCTAAGTAAGGGCTGGATAAAGGAAGCTTTCCATTCTACTTTTTCAGAATATTCATCAGGGGTCTCAGTCTTAATTCATAAGGCTGTAAACATGCAAGTGTTAAACTCTCTAATCGATCATAGAGGTAGATTTGTATTTCTCTATGTTAAATGGGAGGGTAGGTTATCTATCTTAGCGTTTACATACATCCCCCCTCCCTTTTCAACAGAAGTATTTCAAGTCTTAATGGATTTTCAAATGGATAAAGAGTTTACTGACCTTTGGGTAATGGGTGATATGAATGGCATTATGAATAAGGATCTTGACTGGCAGGGTAGAAATTTGGGAAATAATAATACCCTTTTGTAAAGCTGGTGTCAGGAGGTGGGATGGGAGGATGCTTGGCGAAAGTTATACCCGTACAAGAAGAAATTCTCCTGTTATAATGCCACTCACAAAACAGCCTCCAGAATTGATCACGTCCTTGTTAATAATGCAGGTCTAATTTTTACTCATAAAATAGTGAATGAGCCTGGGTGTGTGTCAGATCACGCAATGTTAGTCTGTTATATTAAAAAGGAGAGGAAGACACAGGAAGCCTCCAGGAGTATGTATATAAATCCCCATTGGTTAAAAATTGAGGATGTAACAAAGGGGGTAAGCTCCGAAATTAGAGAATTTTGGGAAATAAACAAAAGCACAGCTGATACTCTGATAGTATGGGATACACTAAAAGCTTTCTTGAGGGGGCTTCTCATTAGGAATATCGCCAGGTTTAAAAGGAAATGTAAGGAGAAGGAAAACGCGATACTGGGGAAAATAGCGGCAGCCGAAAGCATATATGGCATTAATCCTAACTCGGAGAACTGGGATCATCTTAAAAAGCTGCAAGATCTGTACAGTAAAATTGCCCTAGAGAAGGCTCAACACGCTATTTTTTTCAGGAAACAGAGACAATATGTTGAAACAGGTAAACCAAACAAAACACTTATGGGAATTATTAATCAGAAAGGGAAAAAAACTATTATTGGGATAAAAAATAAAGAGGGTAGGGAATGTACTAAACAGGAGGAAATAACAAGTGTGGCAACCCAATTTTACCAGGATTTATACTCAAGGGAAAGCTTTGTGTCAGATGATAAAATTGACATTTTTCTGAAGAAAATAGGGCTCCCTAGTATCAGCGAGGAAGAAAAGGTGAAAATGGGGGAAGAGATTAGTATAGGAGAAATGGAATCTGCCCTAAAGTCCTTTGTACATAACTCCGCCCCGGGCTCGGATGGTCTGGTCTTTGGAGTTTATAAATGTTTTGGGGGTGTGCTACTGCCATACCTTTTAGAGGTTTATAATGAATCCTTGAGTAGGGGGGAGTTATCCCCAACTATGGGTGAAGCCATCATTGTATTGATTCCTAAGAAAGGTAGGGAAAGTGGCGTAATGGATGATTTTAGGCCAATTTCACTCCTAAACACAGACCAGAAAATACTAGCTAAAATTTGGGCCAGGCGCTTGCAACGAGTGATGGATAAGCTAAAAGGGAAGGAACGGAAAGGATTTATGCAGGGAAGAAATATCTATAATAATATTAGAAGAGTTTTTCTTAATATGCAGGCAAGGGGTGAGGGGGGCTCCCACTCCATCCTGTCTCTTGACGCTCAAAAAGCATTTGACAGGGTGGAGTGAGGCTTCCTCTTTAAAATAATAGAACATATGAATCTTGGAGAAGGCTTCTTACAGGGGCTTAGGGCCCTATATAGATCCCCCAAAGCCAAAGTTAATATTAATAATATTATTTCCCGGGAGGTAGTGACGCTGCAGAGAGGAACTAGGCAGGGATGCCCCCTATCACCGCTCCTCTTCTCCCTCTTCATTGAACCCCTCGCGCAGTTGATTAGATCTTCCAGCTTGTTTGATGGGTTTGGTGTCGAGGGAGAGGAGGAGAAAATACTGCTTTATGCAGACGATGTTGTATTGTTTGTCACAGATCCAGGAAGAAAGCTTGTTAGCATTATTGATTTGATAAAGGATTTTGGTAAATATTCTGGCTTTCAGATAAACTGGAATAAATCAGGATTATTAATGTTGTCAGGTGATAGCCAGGGCTGCCAGAGAGTGATACATGTTTTGCATGAAAACGAGGCCCTGGAATACCTAGGAATTAAGATTTCGAGAAATATAGAAGAGTTTGCCCAGTTGAATATTACCCCATTGAGACAGAAAGTAAGAAACAAAATTCAAATATGGAAAAAGTTGCGTATGAATATGGCTGAAAGAATTAGGCTGATAAAGACAATTATTTTCCCTATGGTTTTGCATGTGATTAGAGCAGCACCGGTTTGGTTGGGGGAACACCATTTTAATAAAATACAGAGTGAGATTAATGATTTTTTATGGGATGGGAAACAAACAAGGATGAAACACACATTTCTGAGTCCTCCTTTGAGTAGTGGTGGTTTGGGTATACCAAATATGCAACTGTATTATATAGCGGCACAAATTGAATACATGATAAAGGAAGATGATGTTTTAAAAGTTTTTTTTTCTAAATTAGGTATTAGGGGGGATAGCACTTTGGAATTAATTGAAGGGGGAAGATGTATGCACAGGGGAAAAATCCCCACTTGTAATATGTTTAATAAAGTATGGAGATTCACGAGACGTTTATTAGGGATTAAGGGTAGTATGCACTACACACTAATGTGGGGTAATGGAAATTTTCCAGAAATGATGAAACTAAAGGAATATGTTAACTGGGAAAGAAATGGGGTTATTAGAGTTAAAGATTTTGTGATAGAAAGCACGCTAAAAGAGTGGAAAACATTCAATAGGGAATTTAGTATTAGTCAGAGCGAATACTTTTCATACTTACAAATCAAAAGCGCTTTTGAGAAGGAGAAGAACAACCCTAGATGGGCAATAAATAGACATGAGTTAATTGACTATATGTTTGGGCTTCGGTCCTCCTCGAAGGTATTAGGTAATTTATATAAGGGCCTAGTTAGATTTTCCGTTGAAAAATTTCCTCCAAAGAGTAGGGATAAATGGAAGCAAGTAGTAGGTCAGATCGATGGGGAAGAATGGAGGGAAGTGTTTATAAATATTTCCCAATCATCTCTCAACATGAACCATAAAACCTCTATGATAAAGCTGATACATAGGATCCCATATACGCCGGGGTTCTTGTATAAGATAGGAAAAAGACTTGACTCTAAATGTCCGAAATGTAATATGGAAGGTGCGGATTTGTCACACATGGTGTGGAGCTGCCCAAAACTGCTTTCTTTTTGAACAGGGGTATATAAGATGGTAGAAACGAAACTGGGTACAAAGATAAGCTTTGATATTAAAACGGCCATTCTAGGGATAGGACTTAGGGTGCCGTGCAAGAACAGTGTTCTGATCAAGGCTTTCGGATTAGCTAGAATAATTATTCTTAGGAGATGGTTTGCTCCCCAGGGCCCATGTTGGGTTGAGTGGCAGAGGGAAGTTCAACAAATGAGAAGATTTGAAGCTATTTACTATCAGGGAAAAAAGATAGGTCAAAAAGTTGAAAACGAGTGGAAGAAATGGGATGAGGCATCCTAGCTGGTAGTGGGTGGGGGGACAGGGGTGTGGGTGGGATTATTTATATTGTGTAAAGCGAATTTTGAAATGCATTATTGTAATTTTGTCATTTGAAAAAAAAAAAAAACTTCTTGTGACTCATAACAGCAGCTGATAAGTACTGGAAGGATTAACCCCTTAAGGACGCAGCCCTTTTTCACCTTTAAGGTCTGAGCCCTTTTTCGCAATTCTGACCACCGTCGCTTTACAAATTAATAACTCTAAGACGCTTTTACCCAATATTCTGATTCTGAGATTTTTTTTCCTGACATATTCTACTTTATTTTGGTGGTAAATTTTCGTCGTTACTTGCATCCTTTTTTGGTGAAAAATCCCAAAATTTAATGAAAATTTAGAAAATTTAGCATTTTTCTAACTTTGAAGCTCTCTGCTTGTAAGCAAAATGGATATTCCCAATAAATTTTATTTTTATACATAAATACAATGGGGGAGATTTATCAAAGGATTTAGACTGGTTTTTCCTGTCTAAATTTGTCGCACAGAAAGTCACAGTCTAAATAGGTGCGACTTTTCTGCGACTTTTGCTGCAGAGGACTTTTAGAACATGATGCATGCAAGTCTATTTTAGACGGAAATGCAGTGGAAAATGCATTGGTGCTGAATTTATCAAGTGCGACTTTTGTGCGACAAGTCGCATCTGCCCAAAATACGCTGAAATGTCAGACCATGTTGGAGCAGGTCTAAATGCAGTTTAAGCTGTAGACCCTGAAGTCTGAGCACAGAATTTATCAAGGGCTGTGAAACCTTTGATAAATTAGGAGCACAATAGACAGGAGACTACCACATACGCTGGTCTATAAGCATACCCAGAATAGACTAGATTAGTAAATGTCACCCAATATGTCTACTTTATGTTGGCATCATAAAATGGACATATTATTAACTTTTTGAAAAAATTAGAGGGCTTCAAAGTAGAGCAGCAATTTTCAAAAATGTCATGAAAATTGCAAAATCTGAAGGGATAGATGTTACAGAACTACAACTCCCAGCATGCCTGGGCAGTCTAGGCATGCTGAGAGTTGTAGTTTGGCAACATCTCGAGGGCTACCGTTTGGGCACCACTGTAACAGTGGTCTCCAAACTGTGACCCTCCAGATGTTGCAAAACAACAACTCCCAGCATGCCCAGACAGCCTTTGGCTGTCTGGGCATGCTGGGAGTTGCAGTTTGGCACCCACTAGGAAGGGCAGCAGTAAATATCACTTACTGCCCCCTTCCTTTCACCCCCCCATCGTTTCCCTACCTGCGCCATTATCTCCGCTGTCTCCAGCGATGATCGGCGGTCCCCACGCATCTTCTGGTCAGGTACCGGCCTCCATCTTCTCCCCCCATTCTGCCCGACATCCAGGGGTGGGCAGAACGGGGGTTGCCAACCCACTGTCCTGCGCTGCCATTGGTCAGGATTCAGGATGATCGGGGCTGTCACTGACAGCTCCGATCATCCCTATTTTCCGGGTGATCGGGTCACCAGAGACCCAATCAGCCCAGAATAGCAGAAAATCGCATGTCTGAATTGACATGCGATTTTCTGCGATCACCGACATGGGGGGGTCTCAGGACCCCCCCTCGGCGATGTGCCGGGATGCCTGCTGAATGATTCCAGCAGGCATCCCCGTCCCAAACCGGCTAGCGACAGGGACCGAAAATTCCCATGGGCGTATCCATATGCCCTACGTCCTTATGCACTCGGGATGCAGGGCGTTTGCATACGCCCCACGTCCGGAACAGGTTAAGGTTTTTTAGTAATTTACAAATCTGTTTAACTTTCTGGCACCAGTTGATTTAAAAGAAAATGTTTTCTAGTGGAATGCCCCTTTAAGCATTAATAACTCTAGGATGCTTTTAATTATGAGTTTGATTTCTAGATTCTTTTTTCGTGACATATTCTACTTTATATTACTGGTAAATTTTCGTCCATACTTGTATCATTTCTTGGTGAAATATTCCAAAATGTCATGAAAAATTTGAACATCTTGCATTTTTCTAACTTTGAAGCTCTCTGCTTGTAAGGAAAGTCAACATACCAAATAAATTATATAATGATTCACATAAACAATATGTTGGCATCATAAAGTTGACATGTTTTTACTTTTTAAAGACATTATAGCAGCAATTTTCCAATTTTTATTACGTAAATTTCTAAATCTGAAATTTTCAGGGACCAGTTCAGTTTTGAAGTAAATGTGAGGGTCTTTATGTTAGAAATACCCCATAATGGACCCCATTATGAAAACTGCACCCCTCAACATATTCAAAATTACATTCAGAGAGTTTAACCCTTTAGATGTTTCACAAGAATAGCAGCAAAGTGGAGGCGAAAATTCAAAATCCTTTTTTTACACTAACATGTTCTTGGAGACCCATATATTTTTATTTTTACAAGGGGTAAAAGAAGGAAAAGCCCCCCAAAATGTGTAACTCAATTTCTCTCGAGAAGGAAATACTTCATATGTGAACGTAAAGTGCTCTGTGGGTGCACTAGAGGGCTCAGAAGAGAAGGAGTGACAAAGGGATTTTGGAGAGCGAATTTTGCTGAAATGGTTTTTGGGGGGCATGTCGCTTTTGGGAAGCCCCCATGGTGCTAGAACAGCAAAAAAGAAAACTATTTGGGAAACTACACCCCTCAAGGAATGTAACAAGGGGTATAGTGAGCCTGAACACCCCACAGGTGATTGACAAACTTACGTTAAAGTTGGACGTGAAAATGAAAAATTTGATTTTTTTCACTAAAAGGCTAGTGTTACCCCAATTTTTTCATTTTCACAAGGAATAATAGGGGAAAATGTCCCCCAAAATGTGTAAACCCATTTCATTCAAGTAAGGAAATATCTCACATATGGATGTAAAGTGCCCTGTGGGTGCACTAGAGGGCTCAGAAGGGAAAGAGCGACATTGGGCTTTTGGAAAGCGAGTTTTGTTGAAATGTTTTTTGGGATCATGTCTGATTTAGGAAGCCCCCATGGCGACAGAACAGCAAAAAAAAATGGCACGCTATTTGGGAAACTACACCCCTCAAGGAATGTAACAAGGGGTACAGTGAAACTTAACACCCCACAGGTGTTTGAATAATGTTCACTAAAGTTGGATGTGAAAATGAACATTTTGATTTTTTTCACTAAAATGCTGGTGTTACCCCAAATTTTTCATTTTTACAAGGAGTGATAGGTGAAAATGTCTCCCAAAATGTATAACCCCATTTCTCTCAAGTAAGTAAACACCTCATATGTGGATGTAAAGTGCTCTGTGGGTGCACTAGAGGGCTCAGAAGGAAAGGCGCGACATTGGGTTTTTGGAGAGAGTATTTGGTTGGAATAGAAATCGGGGGCCATGTGCATTTACAAAGTCCCCATGGTGCCAGAACAGTGGACCCCATCCACATGTAAATGCTCACTGCACCCCTTGTTACGTTCCATGAGGGGTGTAGTTTCTGAAATGGGGTCACATGTGTTTGTCAGAACTGCTGTAACCAGCAGCCACCCCTGTGCAAATCACCATTTTAGGCCTCAAATGTACATGGTGTGCTCTCATTCCTGAGCCCTGTTGTGCACCCGCGGAGCACTTTACACCCACATATGGGGTATTTCCATGCGTAGGAGAAATTGCGTTACAAAGTTTGGGGTTCTTTTTTCCTTTTACCTCTTATGAAAATTAAAAGTATGGGACAACACCAGCATGTTAGTGTAATTATTATTTTTTTTTTACACTAACTTGCTGGTGTAGA
The DNA here is from genome assembly GCF_029499605.1 of Hyla sarda. Lineage (NCBI taxonomy): Eukaryota > Metazoa > Chordata > Amphibia > Anura > Hylidae > Hyla > Hyla sarda. The sequence continues at coordinate 11,379 of NW_026609717.1, forward strand.
CCCCAATTTTACCTTTTCATAAGTGGTAAAAGGAGAAAAAGCCCCCCAAAATCTGTAACGCAATGTGTGGCCCTAAACAGTTGCCTTTAAATATGACAGGGCTTCAGAGTGAGAGAACACCATGACCATTTTGAGGCTTCAATGAATTTTTCATAGGGGTGTACCCGAATGCAAGCATGGCACTTGCCTCCTCAACCAAAAATACTGTATGCCAGTTATCCCAAAACAGGGTGCCTCCAGATTTAGCAAAACTCCCAACATGCCTAGACAGTCAATGGCTGTTGGGCAATACTGGGAGTTGCTATTTTGCAACAGCTGAAGGCTCCGTTTTGGAAACAGTGCCATATGAGACCATTTTTCTTTATTGGGGGGAGGGGGCGCAACAGTGTAAGGGTGTGTATATTTAGTGTTTAACTCTTTATTTAGGGTTAGTGTAGTGTTTTTAAAGTGCATTCACACGAGCGGGGGTTTATATAGAGTTTCCCACTGGGAGTTTGAGTTGCAGCAGAAAATTTGCCGCAGCTCAAACTTGAAGGAGGAAACTCGCTGTAAACCCCCGCCCGTGTGAATGTACCCTGTACATTTACTTGGGGAGCAAACCTGCAGCTGCTACAAAACTACAACTCCCAGCATGCACTGACAGACCATGCATGCTGGGAGTTGTAGTTATGCAACAGTTAGTGTTACGTTTTGCGCTCCGGCCACACACACTGGCCCATGAGCGCATGGTCCCGTTACTTGCTGCTGCCGGCAGGGCTGGGACCCGCATGCGAGCCCCAGTCTGTCACTCACCTGGTCACTGTGCCTCTCTGCTCCGGCACGCATGTCCCCATCCCCTAGAGCACATGCCAGAGCTTTAAGATTCAAAGGGCCAGTGCCCTCATTAGTGTAATTCACCTGTGGCTCATTGATAAATTCATCCACCCTCCTCACTTCCCTGCCAGATCTTTGTTGCCTGAGAGAAAGCATTCCTACTATAGCCTTGCCTCGTATCTGATCCTTTGCTCTCTGACCCTACCTTGCTCCTCTGCCGCCTGCCTACTGACCTCCTGCTATGTCCTGGCTATGCTACTGTGCTGCCTACCCTGACCTTCTGCTAACCTGACTACGAGCTTCCTTACCCCACCTGTGCCTCGCATCTCCTCAGTCGCCTGTGTGGTCGAGCCGTGCCAGGGGTAGCCACCTGGGTGCCGCCTGCCGCAGCAAGTCCATCCCGCTTAGCAACAGCTGGAGGCACACAGGTTGGGAACCACTGAATTAGGAAATAGACAATGTTTCCTAGTGTGCCTCTAGTATTTGCAAAACTACAACTCCCAGCATGCCCAGACAGCCGAAGGCTATCTGGGCATGCTAGGAGTTGTAGTTGTGAAACTCCAAAAGGCAGCAGGGAAGATTACTTACCAGCGATCTTCACTGCTGCCATTGATGCCGACGATGCATGCTGCTGAAGGTCCTCCTCACAGCCTGCCGCCGGGCCTGGAGGTTCCTGCCTCAGTCCTCCAGGTATTTTTCTCCGTTTCTCCCGCCTCAACGACCACCCGCAGTCATCTACCCCCCCGCTCTGCCCAGACTTCTCGGGCTCAGAGTGGGGGATCTCAACTTTCACCCCCTGCCCTGCAATTGGCCGGTAAGTCCTGACCAGCCGGTCGCAGGGGATAGGAGGAGATGGCACCCCTGCCACCTCACTCCTATCCTTCAGGATGGTCGTCCCTATTTTCCGGGCGTTTGGGTCACCAGAGACCCGTTCAGCCCGGAAAAGCCACGATTTGCCGGTCAGAATTGACCTGCAAATCACAGCGATCGCCGACAAGGGGGTCTCAGGACCCCCCTAAGCAATGTCCTTGGATGGCTGCTGATTTTTCTATGCAGACATTCTGAAGTGTAAACATAGCCTTATAATAGGGATGGAAGTAGTTGCGTGCTGTGTGATTCTTGTTGTGAGTTGTGACCGAGCAATCAATAGGAATTATGAATGGAACTTTAAATAGAGCATTATATACCAGTGCTGTAAATACCAAGTGCCCAAATTATTTTGACATTTGAGAGTCTACTGACAGTGGTGGATAAAGATGACTAAAGTGTGACCTTTCTATTATTACACTACAATTCCTTCAATCAATTGGCCATAAGTGCTGGAATATACTGTACATTATCAGACAGAATTGGGTTTGATGTTCAACAGAAAGGCTAGAGAACATAAATTAAGGTGAAACAAACAAGTAAATGTGATTAATATCTGCTTTTCGTTTATTTCTTTTTATCAGAGGAGTTTCCTAGCTGTATATTACCACTCATTGTTTTTTTGATTTACCGATTGACTTATCCCAGGAATTTTACTGGATCTAGTTACATCCACAGAGACCCTTGAAGAGTTAACTATAAAACATGACTTTGGTTATCTCTGGCAAATTATAAATTACAAATTATATTGTAAAGCTTACATTTGCTTGGCACTTTTTGGCTTATTTAAGAAATGTAATAATAGGATGTAACAGATTAAGTACAGCCTTTGCATTGATATCTTGTCTGTAGTTCATAGCTGGCGTACATTTTAGCATTCCACCTCCCTTGCAATTATGGAGGTTGTTATATTCTAAGTAACATAGAGCAGAAAAGTGCCGTTCTTTTTGAACTTATCACGAGCGCTGTTCTTACACAATGGGCCATATCGACTAATTTTTCCCCGTAATACATTTTATATGGCAAGAACAGTAAATTAGATTTATAGTGATGCAGTACTGGGACTGTGCCAGTTGAACTTCTGCCACATTTAGGCATGGGCATACTGTTCCAATAATAAATCTGCTCTTTATTACAGAAAACCTAAACCTCAAAGCATCATTTGTTTAGTTTAGGATTGCTCTATTGCTCTCTCTCTGCTGGGTTTGGGACCTTATTGTATTTCTATTATAGTACAATGACTTGCATGTTAGGTTGAAGGGAATCAAGAACGACAACTCAGTCATTCTCTTCACAATGGTCTGATATTTGCACAGTGCTTTGCGGTATCATTTTCCTTTATGCAGACATCACCAAAAACCAATGGCAAATATTATAGAGGCAATGGAGGAGATTTATTAAAACACGTGCAGAGGCACAGTGGAGAAGTAGCAACCAATCGTATTCCAGCTTTCATAGTTCAGAGGTCTTTTTTAAAAATGGCAGAAGTAATCTGGTTGCTATAGGCAACTGCTCTGCTATTCCTCTGTACAAGTTTCGATAAATCTCCTCCATCTATCCAACCATCCATGGACATTTTTTGTCATTTGATTTCTTACTGATTTGTCTATATGCTATAATGCAGAAAACTTTGTTCACATTTACAATACGTTTGGAAAGTTTTCATAGCCTTTTGTTATGTTGAGACCTTTTGCTAATATAAAAAAAATTGCATTTCCCCCATAAAACTGCACTCAATAACCCACAATGCTGCCCATTTTGGAAATTTTTGCACATTTATACAAAAGGAAAAACTTATATTTCACACAGACATAAGTATTCAGACCCTTTGCTTTGACACTTAAAGTTTAGCTATAGGGGTCTCCCATTTACACCTTGATTGGAGTCACCTGTGATAAATTCAGCTGATTGGACAAGATTTGGGAAGACACAGCCCTGTATATACACTGCTCAAAAAAATAAAGGGAACACTTAAACACAATGTAACTCCAAGTCAATCACACGTCTGTGAAATCACACTGTCCACTCAGGAAGCAACACTTATTGACAGTCAATTTCACATGCTGTTGTGTAAATGGAACAGACAACAGGTGGAAATTATAGGCAATTAGTAAGACACCCCCAATAAAGGAGTGGTTCTGCAGGTGGTGATCACACACCACTTCTTAGTTCCTTTGCTTCCTGGCTGATGTTTTGGTCACTTTTTAATGCTGGCGGTGCTTTCACTCTAGTGGTAGCATGAGACGGAGTCTACAACCCACACAAGTGGCTCAGGTAGTGCAGCTCATGCATGATGGCACATCAATGCAAGCTGTGGCAAGCAGGTTTGCTGTGTCGTCAGCGTAGTGTCCAGAGCATGAAGGCACTACCAGGAGACAGGCCAGTACATCAGGAGACATAGAGGAGGATGTAGGAGGGCAACAACCCAGCAGCAGGTGATGCTATGGACTGGCCTGCCCGTTAACCAGACCTGAATCCGATTGAGTATGTCTGGGACATCATGTCTCGCTCCATGCACCACAGACAGTCCAGGAATTGGTGGATGCTTTAGTCCAGGTCTGGTAGGACATCCCTCAGGAGACCATCCCTCAGGCCACCTCATCAGGAGCATGCCCAGGCATTGTAGGGAGGTCATACGGGCACGTGGAGGCCACATACACTACTGAGCCTCATTTTGACTTGTTTTATGGACATTACATCAAAGTTTGATCAGCCTGTAGTGTGGTTTGATTTTGAGTGTGACTCCATATCCAGACCTCCATGGGTTGATAAATTTGATTTCCATTGATCATTTTTGTGTGATTTTGTTGTCAGCACATTTAACTATGTAAAGAAGACGAAAGTATTTCATACGATTAGTTCATTCATTCAGATCTAGGATGTGTTATCTTAGTGTTTCCCTTATTTTTTTGAGCAGTATATAAGGTTTCACAGCTGATAATGTAGATCAGAGAAAAAAAACAAGCCATGAGGAGGAAAGAACTGCCTGTAGAACTAAGAGACAGTATTGTCTGGAAGAAGGTACAAAAACAATTCTGCTCCATTGAAAGTTCCTAAGAGCACAGTGACCTCCATAATTCTTTAAAAAAAAAAAAAAAAGAGGTTTAGAACAACCTGGACTCTTCCTGGAGCTGGCTGCCCCACCAAACTAAGTAATTGGGGAGAAAGGCGACCAAAAACTCGAAAGATCCTGAAAGCAAATTAGAAAAATTTACAGAAGGTCAACCATCATTGCAGCATCCTAGCTATCTGGGCTTTATGGCAGAGTGGTTGGGAAAACAACTTTCCTCAGGAAAAGACACTTTAAAGCCTGCCCGGAATTTGTAAAAAATTACCTAAAGGGCTCCCTGATTATAAGAAACTAGATTCTTTGTTCTGATTGAATTTTTTGGCCTCAATTCTAAGCATCAAGTCTGGATGAAACCAGGCACTGATCATCACCTGTCCAATACCATCCTTACATTGAAGCATAGTAGTGGCAAGATCACACAATGTGGGTGTTTTTTAGTGGCTAGGCGAGGCAGAAAGTTCAAGCATTGAGGGAAAGCTTGGGGAGGGGGGGGGGGGGGAGTCCACCTCAAAAACTCAGTGTGCACTGTGCAGTGGAATCCCTTTGCTGGCAATAGGATTCCGCTTCACAGTACACACTGCAGAGTTTACACACTATGCTGCACTGGAATTTCCGAGCAGAATTTCAAAACGGAATTCCACTCAGAAATTCCATAGTTAGAACCTGGCCTGAACCAGTGTAATTTCTGATTTCTGCTGCATGCTGCACCATTTGAAATCAATGTGGAATTAAATGTACAACATTAGTTCTAATCCATTTTACCAATGCCAGAATAGAGCAGAGAAAAGGAAGTCAATCTGAGGAGCAGATGCAGAACTGAACCCAACCTTAGTTTTCAGTGATAAGGGAGACTGTAGAATTTGATACTTCCCATGATTTCTTGTGTTTGCATGCTGCTGTGGTGCTGACAGACTCCTAAAGGGGTTATCCAACATGGGGTGACTTTAGTACTTACCTGCCAGACAGTAATGGACATGCTTAGCAAGGATTTGTGCTTGTGGTGGTAGTAAAAAGCTGTGTCCTGAGTCCCCCTTAATGCTGCTGGCTTGTTCTGTGCCTCCCTCCAACTACAATCTTCAAGGAGTAGTCCAGTGGTGAACAACTTATCCCCTATCCTAAGGATAGGGGATAAGTTTGAGATCGCGGGGGGTCCGACCGCTGGGGCCCCCTGCGATCTCCTGTACAGAGCCCCGACAGCCCGCGGGAAGGGGGCGTGTCGACCGCCGCACGAAGCGGCGGCCGACACGCCCCCTCAATACAACTCTATGGCAGAGCCGAAGCACTGCCTTCGGCAATCTCCGGCTCTGCCATAGAGATGTATTGTCGGCGTGTCGGCCGCCGCTTCGTGCGGAGGTCGACATCCGCTATCTGGCCGGAGAGCCTGGCCCCCGTACAGAGAGATCGCAGGGGGCCCCAGCGGTCGGACCCCCCGCGATCTCAAACTTATCCCCTATCCTTAGGATAGGGGATAAGTTTTTCACCACTGGACTACCCCTTTAAGGATCCTTTGTTTCTAGGTGGGAGGTGACATATCTCCCTCCCACACATTAGCCACCCAACCCATTGTGGGGATACTTAGGCTCCCAGCCATGCATGCTGTACTTAAAACTACAATTTCCCGCAGTCCTGTGGAAAATTATCTCCCTTTCACCCAGCAGTCACTTCACCCATTGAAGCGCTGCCATGCTCCCTTTCAACACCTGACTAGTGATCTTATGCCGCACTGCAACCTGGGAAAAGCCTGAGACAACACTGTATGCTGCTAAAAAATGAACATCAGGACGCAAAGATCACATAGGAATTGTGAGACCAGCCATAAAACACATATACAAATACTATATTATGAACGACACTAACTTTACAGCCCAATGCCTCTTAAAAACTCAAACACAAACATTTAAACATTTACTTTATTTACAAACATATTATTCCCATTGTCTAGCATATAAACTTTTACTCCCAACAAGACCATGGAAAGTCTTCTATCAGTTAGATATCCAGTATGCATAGCAAATAAATCATTGTGAAGCTACATTTCACTACTTATCCTATTTCTACTATCAGAGTGAAGCTACATTTCACTACTTATCCTATTTCTACTATCAGAGTGCCCATTATTGCATTGTGCAGAATTGTTGATTCTGATGATCCTGTACTAGTTTATAAGATAGATATAAAACCCTTATTAAAAAAAAAAAGGAAATACATTTTACATTGTTTCACATGACATCTGCATGAAGAAAATACATTTAGAATATCATGATATATAATAAACTGTTATGTCTTTGGCAGTCTGTGCTGTACTCTTTAACTATTTCTCTCTAACAGATCGGTAGTTTGGGGAGTGAAGCCCAATGGGAGCTGAGATTCATCTTGATTGCATTATTAATTAAAAACACATACATCTATCGGAATAAAAATCCTTTCTACTTTGGAGGTTGGAGACCCCAGGGCATGGGAGTGTATTTTTTTCTGTACATTGCTGGAGGCTTTAATTCTGTTCTCCACCCTGGAGAACTGACACCAAAACATTAATAGAGAAATCTATTGGAAGCCATCAATACACAACACATCTCATGCAGTTTGCTAGTAACAGAGGAAGACATGTATCACCTGTTTTCTTTGATGTTGAAACACTCGCAGTTTTAAACCTACCTTGCTTATCTTAAATATAGATGTAAGCAAATTTTACCGCGTAGCCTGCTGTTATGTCAATGCTACTCATGATAGGTTATTATAGCCGTTAAAATTCATTTTTTATTTTTATTTTTTTATAAGTAAACTTATTTTAGCTTTTTCTGTACTGTTTAAAGATCTCTGTAGTCACATATCACCTGATGGGGTATCGGATCTTGAATTATTTCCATTAAACATTGCAAATGAAAGAGAAGGATGATAAAAAAGTGAGCCCTCACTATACCCATAAACACACTAAAAAGTAACTTATCCTGTAGATAGAGGATAAGTGTCTGAGAAGTTCAATTTTCTGGAGTACCCATTTAAAGGGGAACTCCGGAACATGAGTACTTATCCCCTATCCACAGAATCCTGTAGATAGGGGATAAATGTCACGGCAGTCTGACCCCCCACGATCTCCTCCAAGGCACCCCAGCTCTCTCCATGCACAGAGCCACCTCTGCACGAAGTGGTGGCCACGTGCCACTCCACATTAGTGTATAGAGATACATAAAGGGGCATGTTGGCCACCGCTTCATGCCGAAGCGGAGATCACGGGGGGGGGGGTCCCCAGCAGTTCGACCTCCCACTATCGGACACCTATCCCCATCCAAAGGATTCTGTGGATAGGGCATAAGTATTGATACGCACCGGAGTTCCCCTTTAACTAAATTCCTGTCCTGTACATACATACAGTCAGGAAGAAGAAACTATTTATGTTTACAGGCTTTTGGGTTAAATGTAAAGTATGGTTTTGATAGGGTAATGCAATGTATAAATATGCTGACTTTTATGCTTACCATACTACAGTTAGGTTATACAAATAAACAGGTTAGGTATGGGTATGTGTGATTATGCATGACATAAACACATAATATTACTGCCCTTTCCCCTCTGTTTCCTCTTTCCTAAGCAACAATATACTGACTAAATTGATGAGGATTGTATGGTTATAGGTAGAGGTGCACCGAAATGGAAATTTCAGAACCGAAACAAAACCGAAATAAAAAAAAATGTCCGGCCGAAACCGATACCGAAAATGACTTCTCCCCGTCTTCTGGTAAAATGCAGTGCTCCGCTCATTAGATTAGATTAGATTCCCCCACATTAGATTGCCAGCTCCCCCACATTCGGTCGGGAGTTCCCCCACAATAGTAGGCAGCTCCCCCACAATAGTAGGCAGCTCCCCCACAACAGTAGGCAGGTTCCCAAATTAGGTCAGCATTTCCCCCACAATAGTAGGCAGGTTCCCCACAATAGTAGGCAGCTCCCCCCAACAATAGTAGGCAGCTCCCACACAATATTAGGCAGCTCCCCCCACATTAGGTCAGCAGTTCCCCCACAATAGTAGGCAGGTTCCTCACATTAGGTCAGCATTTCCCCCACAATAGTAGGCAGCTCCCCCCAACAATAGTAGGCAGTTCCCACACAATATTAGGCAGCTCCCCCCAACAATATTAGGCAGCTCCCCCCAACAATATTAGGCAGCTCCCCCCACATTTGTAGGCAGCTCCGCCCCCCCCCCCCCCCCCACAATATCAGGCAGCTCCCCCCCACAATATCAGGCAGCTCCCCCCCCACAATATCAGGCAGCTCCCCCCCACAATATCAGGCAGCTCCCCCCCACAATATCAGGCAGCTCCCCCCACAATATCAGGCAGCTCCCCCCAACAATATTAGGCAGCTCCCCCCCCATAATATCAGGCAGATTCCCCCCCCCCCACAATATCAGGCAGCTCCCCCCCCCCCCCCACAATATTAGGCAGCTCCCCCCCCCACACAATATTAGGCAGCTCCCCCCCCCCCCACAATATTAGGCAGCTCCCCTCCCCCCCCCCACAATATTAGGCAGCTTCCCCCCCCCCCCCCCCCCACAATATTAGGCAGCTCCCCGGTGCATCCCTAGTTATAGGAATATGAAAAAGAAATACTGCTGCTTTTGTTGTCTCACGGGGACATGTAGCTTCTGGCATAATCCTGGGCATACAAGTGTTTATTCAGCAAAAACCTAACTTTTAGGAAATTTCTTCAGCAGGCTGTTCTATTTTCCTCATGTCTTTTTGAAATTCAAATGCATTCCCAGAACAGAGTGGGTGGATTGGGCAGCGTTTGGGAGTAGGATCACATACATATACTGTAGATTCAATTTCACTTTAAGTTCAAAAGAGATGTGTTGGTTTTGATGTATCATTTCAGAATGTATATAATATGACACATTTTTCTGTGGAGGAATCAGAAAAGCTGAAAATACTCATTTATGACTGTACAACAGCTACAGTTCACAATATATGATATTCTGCGCATTGTCAAAATGTGATAATTTACACAAGAGGCTTCCGGATCTGCATAAAAGAATGTATATTTGTAAAATATGGGAATTTTATAGTATCAAGGCAGCATATATATTGTGGTATTTCCTAATATTGTTAGTTGCAATGGGATGACATGCATGCTCTGCTCATCTTGAACTGCTATGTCGATGGAGTTTTTCAATGTTCAAATGTTTCATATTGTTTAAAAGTAAATTGTAATATTATTTCTATTGAAACTATGTCACTCCTGTGCCACTGGTCAGACACCGTCTTTGCATTGTGATGCAATTGCTCATAGACATGTGACCATGGAAACCAAATACTGGTTGTAGTTTTATTGTGTTGGCCATCTTTGTTTTAGGATAGAGTCACACGTAGCACTGCATCCACAGCATATTTCACGCTGCAGATGTGCTAATGCCAATCCTGCTGTGGCCAGGTAGCCCGGTTTGGGTGTATGCTCGCAGCAGCAGACTTCCCACTGCAGATTTGCTACGAACAGACACACAGGGCTACCCGGCCACAGCATGTAGATCGCTCTAGTGACTGGTGTCTGCGCATCTGCAGTGTTTCACTATATGTGACCCTACCCTTAACATTATTAAGTGTTTGCCCCTAAAATCTCTTCAAGCGTGCATGCATGTTTGCTGCTGCCCATATAAAATCGGCTTTTAATCCAGTGGCAGAATACACTGTATCACTTGCTCAACGTGTTACTCAAAGCAAAGGTTAAAAGTACAGCTATTGCCAAGAGTTGAGATTCCCATCTGCGAAGTCTTAGGCATTGTTACTATATATATATATATATATATATATATATATATATAGTAATAATGTAAAATAAATATTTTGAGGAAGACTAATGGACCAGCGCTATCACATTCCTTTCTCCGTTTTCAAAATCACCTATAAAAATATCCTCCAACATGTTTTCTTTTACCTAAGAAATTAGGCAGATAAGAAATAGCCTCCGAACCTTGTGCCTCATAATCTTATTGAAGCAGAGCCAAAAAGATCAGAGTAAGTGAGTAACCCGAGGGCAACATGTTTCTGGATGGTTCAAGCATCCCGGTTCAGGCTCTTCCATTACTGTTTGTCATCATTATACATAAAAATGAAAAGCCCTTTCTTTAGAATTAGGAGATTTTGTTAGTGTTCCATGACAGACTACTAAAAAAAAATATGCTCTACTGTTAGATATAATAAATGTTTATAGGCATGTATTACTTCTTTCCTATGTCATTAAAAATAGCTTGCCACAAAAAAAAAAATAATAATCTTCAACTAAAGTGAATGTTGTGTGAAGAGATTTGAGTAGAGAAGAATAGAACAGTTATAGAATATATCAGAACATCAACTTCAGGAAAAGCTTTGATATGAGGCAGGGAGAAATTGACCAAAACGTATTAGCTAATCCCTTCCCATCAGTACACCTATATATCCTGTGCAAGCAGTGCAAAACGGAGCAATAACCAGAGTAAAGGCATTTCCCATACAATACAGGGTGTAAATACGTAAATAAACCTTCTTTGCTGTAGAGTTGACTTTGGCATTTAAATTAATAAAGAATTTTGCAATACATAGTTAAAGGGGTATTCCGGGATCTAAGCTTTTATCCCCTATCCAGACGCTGGGACCCCCCGCGATCTCCCTGCAGCACCCACATTTCATGCGGGGCTGCGTCTCCAGTGTCGGAAACTTCCGGGTTTCAGAGACTGGAGATGTGACGTAACTTCATGCCCCCTGTGACGTCCCACCACGCCCCCTCCATTCATGCCTATGGGAGGGGGCATAGGTATGTTACGCCCCTCCCATAAACATGAATGGAGGGGGCGTGGCATGACGTCATGGGGGCATGGCATTACGTCATGTCTCCAGTCTCGGAAACCCAGAAGTTTCCGACACTGGAGACGCAGCCCCTCATACAATGTGGGTGCTGCAGGGCGATTGCAGAGCATCCCAGCAGCGGGCCCCCAAATCCCCTGCGATCAGATATTGTATCCTCTATCTTCTGGATAGGAGATAAAAGCTTAGATCCTGGAATATCCCTTTAAGTGAAGAAATTAATCCTTACAGCTTAATTGCTTGTAAATTGTCATTTTTATTGTCAGCAGATTTGCTGACATTGTAGTTATTTGGCCTTTTCATCAATCCCACTCAACTCTGAGACTTTTATCGGAAATAAAATATCAGACTTTAAAAGTTATCCAAGAAAGACATGGCCCACTCCAGAATAAATATTGTTTGAAAAGATACCATGCATAGAAAGCATTGACCTCCATGTTGGCTTGCAATAGATAATTGAAATGTTTGAGAAGTTGCTAAAAAATTGCTAATCGTTGAAATTAGAAAAAATATGTGTGGCCTAGAAGAAGATGGCACAATCGGAGGTTAGTTGGGTGAAGATCAGTAGCAACGTAAGAAAGTGTCGTTTTTCTAAAAGAGTAGTAGATACTTAGAATAAACATATTTAAAAAATATATACAATGGCAGACTAATCTAGATCCTACTACCTTTTCCATGTTTCTGTTTATTTCCTGTCATTTATATAGAGCCAAAATTCCGCAGCATGTACATACTGTAGTGTCATCACTTACATCAGTCTCTGTCCCTTGTGGTTTAAAATGTACAGTCATTTCCCTATCTCTCTAACAAACGTAAGAAACAATATGTAAGTTGGGCCCTCATTCTAGAGATAAGTGCCAGTCCCAGAAGTAAGACCCAATCTATCAGACATTTTGCAACCTTCCTTGGAATTCCCAACTAGGGTCTCTTCTGGGGTCTTTGTGATAATTAGTACACTAAGCAACAGACTCTATTGCCCCTTAGACCCTTATTGTATCCCACAGTACCCTGCTGCAGGAGCCTACCACTGTAATAACTCCTCATCCTATTATGGCTGCTGATTTTCTCATGACTTCCTATATTGACCTGAGGTGCACCTTTGCACTTCATCCTATTGAGGTCTTGATGCTCCTGTAGGAATCCGTTTTCTCTGCTTTCAACTGCATCTCCCTCGCCAGCATAATTGAAATGACTTCTACCCGTTGAATTCATCTGCCTGGCCGCCATGTATAATACACTACCCGAGCCCACTCCAATGTGGTCAAAAGTCCTCCATGCTGCAACAGTGGCAGATCACATAAAAGTGGTCACAGAACTTCAGGGTAGACTTCTAAGGGGCATGCTTAGCCAACCTGGTCATATTCCACTTCTTCTAGGGAAGACAGTTTTTCTCTTTGGTCTCCAGGGAATAGTAATGGAAGTTTCTCCTTGATCATGGAACTAGTCTCCTGTACAAATCAATAGAAAAGTAATATAAACCAGAGCATGTACAGCAAAATAGATTAGCAATCTATCACCTTAACCACTGGTGCTTGATATCTGGAGGAGGATAGGGGGAAGATTTGGGGGGGGAAAGGAGAACTTTTTGCCCTGTACGGCGATGTTGCTTGTTCTCATAATTAGATGCAAATGTTTTACAATGCCATGGTGTAGAACTATTATATTTATTCTTTTCCTACAGCAGTTGTATAGAGGGACAGAAAACCTGCACAAAGTACCATATAATCTATGTCAAGCCTAAAAAGTAATAACACTTACCTACCAACACTTGCCACCAGGCCATAAGTATTAACATGACTTCAAAACTGTGTTTTTTTTCTTTCTTTAATAAATTATACAGATGAAATACTGACATTTAAAGTTAGACCCCTTTTCTGGACTTTGACATTTTAGAGTGGTTTTTTCTATCTTGGACATTTATTTTATATCCTACAAATATACAATACATTTCTGACAGGTAGAGTTATCTATCACCTCTGGGACACCCACTAAGCAGGAGAACTGTGTCTGCTGACCCCCATTCTGCTAGGCTCGACAACTGCCATATTCTACTTAGTAGAAAGAGAAAACAATAAATTCAGATGGCACACTGGAATAATTGGAGAACAGGAATAAGGAATGTTAAATAAGTATCATTCATTCCTTAAATAAAGAGGGATTGCACTTAAAATATGCCAATCCCTTAACAAAAAGTGGACTTTCCCCAGACTGTAGTTTAATAGATTTTTGTTTTTTTTTACTGAAGAGAATACATTCCAGCAATGTTATTTATTCATAAGATTACATTTTGCCAAATTCTTCAACAGCATACACAGACGGTACTTACGTCAGCATATGTAGACTATAGCGTAACAGTATATTTTATTTAAAACAATGAAAACATAATCAAAAGTGACACGACGTGACTTCTACCATAAATCTGGAGTAATGTATTGCATTTCTAGCCTAAGTTTATTTGGGTTTTACCGTAATACACACAGTGAAAACTGCTGACAGGACAAGCTCAACTGCCTGTATATAGGACTGGCATCCTGTTTCTTTATACAAAAATACATTCCAAAATCCTGAGCTAGTTACAACAGGGTTGTCCCTTTGAAAAAAAAAAAAAACTCTGATAACCCCATTTTTCATTTTTGCACTTTTGTTTTTCCTCCTCCCCTTCTAAAAATCATAACGCTTTCAATTTTCCACCTACAGACTCATATAAGGCTTTGTTTTTTTGTGCCACCAATTTTACTTTGTAATTACATCAACGGCAAAAAGAAAACAAAATTATTTGTGGGGCAAAAATAAAAAAAAATAAAAACACAGTGTTTTAATTTTTGGGGGCTTCTGTTTCTACGCAGTGCATTTTTCTGTAAAAATTACAACATATCTTTTTTCTGTCCATAAGATTAACCCCTTAAGGACCAGGCCATTTTACACCTTAGGACCATAGCGT
>NW_026609718.1:0-25877 GCF_029499605.1 Hyla sarda
AAGGGGTTAAGGACCGAGGGTTTTTCAGTTTTTGCAATTTCGTTTTTTCCTCCTTGCCTTTAAAAAAATAATAACTCTTTCAATTTTGCACCTAAAAATCCATATGATGGCTTATTTTTTGCGCCACCTATTCTACTTTTTAATTACGTCAGTCATTTTGCCCAAAAATCTACGGCGAAATGGAAAAAAAAATCATTGTGAGACAAAATTGAAAAAAAACCCGCTGTTTTGTAACTTTTGGTGGCTTCCGTTTCTACATAGTACATTTTTTGGTAAAAATGACACCTTATCTTTATTCTGTAGGTCCATACGATTAAAATAATACCCTACTTATATAGGTTTGATTTTGTCGTACTTCTGGAAAAAGTCATAACTACCGTATTTATCGGTGTATAACACGCACCCCCATTTTAACAGGGAAATTTAAGTAAAAAAAATAAAATGTAAAATAAATCACTTGGACCAAATGCCACATCATCCCCCCAACTTCGTTTTCTTCTGCACCTCAGTTTGGTCCCGTCCCCTCCAGTGCCACATCATTCCTTCCCTTTTATCAGTTCCTGTGCCACATTTACCCCTCTCATCGCCACCCCCCATGTCTCATCATCTCCCCATGTCTCATCATTCCCCCCTCATCATCCCCCACCCTGTCTCATCATTTCCCCCTGTCTCATCCCCCCCTCATCATTTCCCCCTGTCTTATCCCCCCCATCATTTCCCCCCTCTTCCCCCCATCATCCCCCCTCTCATCATTTCCCCCTGTCTCATCCCCCTGTCTCATCCCCCCCATCATTTCCCCCCCCCGGACAAGGTAGGGCTCATTTTAATCAGCATCTCCCGCACTATCCACCACACCAGTACCTGTGGATAGTGCGGGAGAAAACAAGTGACAGTGCGGGGAGGAGACACCGCTGGTCACTGATTTAAAGTGGCCACGGTCGTGCTGTTAATACTTAACAAGCAGACGCTGCTGCGGCCGCTTTAAATCAGGGACCAGAAGACTTATCGGCGTATAACACGCAGGAAGACTTGTTGCCTTAAATGTAAGTTTTAAAAGTGCGTGTTATACGCCGATAAATATGGTACATGCAGGAAAATTTATGCGTTTAAAATTATCATCTTCTGACCCCTATAACTTTTTTATTTTTGCGCATATGGGGCAGTATGAGGGCTCAATTTTTGCGCCGTGATCTGAAGTTTTAAGCGGTACCATTTTTGCATTGATAGGACTTATTGATCACTTTTTATTAATTTTTTCATGATATAAAAAGTGACCAAAAATTCACTATTTTGGATTTTGGAATTTTTTTGCACGTACACCATTGACCATGCGGTTTAATTAACGATATATTTTTATAATTCAGATATTTCCGCACGCGGCGATACCACATATGTTTATTTTTATTTACACTGTGTTTTTTTTTTTATGGGAAAAGGGGGGCGATTCAAACTTTTAATAGGGAAGGGGTTAAATGATCTTTATTCACTTTTTTCCCACTTTTTTTTGCAGTGTTATAGCTCCCATAGGGACCTATAACACTGCACACACTGATCTATTACATTCATCACTGTTACGCCGAGCGCTCCGGGTCCCCGCTCCTCCCCGGAGCGCTCGCTTCTCTCTCGCTACCGCAGCGCTCCGGGCAGCTCCACTGACCCGGTGCGCTGCGATACCGTCTCCAGCCGGGATGCGATTCGCGATGCGGGTAGCGCCCGCTCGCGATGCGCATCCCGGCTCCCGTACCTGACTCGCTCTCCGTCTGTCCTGTCCCGGCGCGCGCGGCCCCGCTCCCTAGGGCGCGCGCGCGCCGGGTCTCTGCGATTTAAAGGGCCACTGCGCCGCTGATTGGCGCAGTGGTTCCAATTAATGTGTTCACCTGTGCACTCCCTATTTATACCTCACTTCCCCTTCACTCCCTCGCCGGATCTTGTTGCCATTGTGCCAGTGAAAGCGTTTCCTTGTGTGTTCCTAGCCTGTGTTCCAGACCTCCTGCCGTTGCCCCTGACTACGATCCTTGCTGCCTGCCCCGACCTTCTGCTACGTCCGACCTTGCTTCTGTCTACTCCCTTGTACCGCGCCTATCTTCAGCAGTCAGAGAGGTTGAGCCGTTGCTAGTGGATACGACCTGGTCACTACCGCCGCAGCAAGACCATCCCGCTTTGCGGCGGGCTCTGGTGAAAACCAGTAGTGACTTAGAACCGGTCCACTAGCACGGTCCACGCCAATCCCTCTCTGGCACAGAGGATCCACTACCTGCCAGCCGGCATCGTGACAGTAGATCCGGCCATGGATCCCGCTGAAGTTCCTCTGCCAGTTGTCGCCGACCTCACCACGGTGGTCGCCCAGCAGTCACAACAGATAGCGCAACAAGGCCAACAGCTGTCTCAACTGACCGTGATGCTACAGCAGCTACTACCACAGCTTCAGCAATCATCTCCTCCGCCAGCTCCTGCACCTCCTCCGCAGCGAGTGGCCGCTTCTGGTCTACGACTATCCTTGCCGGATAAATTTGATGGGGACTCTAAATTCTGCCGTGGCTTTCTTTCCCAATGTTCCCTGCACTTGGAGATGATGTCGGACCAGTTTCCTACTGAAAGGTCTAAGGTGGCTTTCGTAGTCAGCCTTTTGTCTGGAAAAGCTCTGTCATGGGCCACACCGCTCTGGGACCGCAATGACCCCGTCACTGCCTCTATACACTCCTTCTTCTCGGAAATTCGAAGTGTCTTTGAGGAACCTGCCCGAGCCTCTTCTGCTGAGACTGCCCTGTTGAACCTGGTCCAGGGTAATTCTTCCGTTGGCGAGTACGCCGTACAATTCCGTACTCTTGCTTCAGAATTATCCTGGAATAATGAGGCCCTCTGCGCGACCTTTAAAAAAGGCCTATCCAGCAACATTAAAGATGTTCTGGCCGCACGAGAAATCCCTGCTAACCTACATGAACTCATCCATCTTGCCACTCGCATTGACATGCGTTTTTCCGAAAGGCGTCAGGAGCTCCGCCAGGATATGGACTTTGTTCGCACAAGGCGTTTTTTCTCCCCGGCTCCTCTCTCCTCTGGTCCCCTGCAATCCGTTCCTGTGCCTCCCGCCGTGGAGGCTATGCAGGTCGACCGGTCTCGCCTGACACCTCAAGAGAGGACACGACGCCGCATGGAGAATCTCTGCCTGTACTGTGCCAGTACCGAACACTTCCTGAAGGATTGTCCTATCCGTCCTCCCCGCCTGGAAAGACGTACGCTGACTCCGCACAAAGGTGAGACAGTCCTTGATGTCTACTCTGCTTCTCCACGTCTTACTGTGCCTGTGCGGATATCTGCCTCTGCCTTCTCCTTCTCTACCATGGCCTTCTTGGATTCCGGATCTGCAGGAAATTTTATTTTGGCCTCTCTCGTCAACAGGTTCAACATCCCAGTGACCAGTCTCGCCAGACCCCTCTACATCAATTGTGTAAACAATGAAAGATTGGACTGTACCATACGTCTCCGCACGGAGCCCCTTCTAATGTGCATCGGACCTCATCACGAGAAGATTGAATTTTTGGTCCTCCCCAATTGCACTTCCGAAATCCTCCTTGGACTACCCTGGCTTCAACTCCATTCCCCAACCCTGGATTGGTCCACTGGGGAGATCAAGAGTTGGGGGCCCTCTTGTTTCAAGGACTGCCTAAAACCGGTTCCCAGTACCCCTTGCCGTGACTCTGTGGTTCCCCCTGTAACCGGTCTCCCTAAGGCCTATATGGACTTTGCGGATGTTTTTTGCAAAAAACAAGCTGAGACTCTACCTCCTCACAGGCCTTATGATTGTCCTATTGACCTCCTCCCGGGCACTACTCCACCCCGGGGCAGAATCTATCCTCTGTCCGCCCCAGAGACTCTTGCTATGTCGGAGTACATCCAGGAAAATTTAAAAAAAGGCTTTATCCGTAAATCCTCCTCTCCTGCCGGAGCCGGATTTTTCTTTGTGTCCAAAAAAGATGGCTCTCTACGTCCTTGCATTGACTACCGCGGTCTTAATAAAATCACGGTAAAGAACCGCTACCCCCTACCCCTCATCTCTGAACTCTTTGATCGCCTCCAAGGTGCCCACATCTTTACCAAACTGGACTTAAGAGGTGCTTATAATCTCATCCGCATCAGAGAGGGGGATGAATGGAAAACGGCATTTAACACTAGAGATGGACACTTTGAGTATCTGGTCATGCCCTTTGGCCTGTGCAACGCCCCTGCCGTCTTCCAAGACTTTGTTAATGAAATTTTTCGTGATCTCTTATACTCCTGTGTTGTTGTATATCTGGACGATATCCTGATTTTTTCTGCCAATCTAGAAGAACACCGCCAGCATGTCCGTATGGTTCTTCAGAGACTTCGTGACAATCAACTTTATGCCAAGATAGAGAAATGTCTGTTTGAATGCCAATCTCTTCCTTTCCTAGGATACTTGGTCTCTGGCCAAGGACTACAAATGGATCCAGACAAACTCTCTGCCGTCTTAGATTGGCCACGCCCCTCCGGACTCCGTGCTATCCAACGTTTTTTGGGGTTCGCCAATTATTACAGGCAATTTATTCCACATTTTTCTACCGTTGTGGCCCCTATCGTGGCTTTAACCAAAAAAAATGCCAATCCCAAGTCTTGGCCTCCTCAAGCGGAAGACGCCTTTAAACGGCTCAAGTCTGCCTTTTCTTCGGCTCCTGTGCTCTCCAGACCTGACCCATCTAAACCCTTCCTATTGGAGGTTGATGCCTCCTCTGTAGGAGCTGGAGCGGTCCTTCTACAAAAAAATTCTTCCGGGCATGCTGTTACTTGTGGTTTTTTTTCTAGGACCTTCTCTCCGGCAGAGAGGAACAACTCCATCGGGGATCGAGAGCTTCTAGCCATTAAATTAGCACTTGAGGAATGGAGGCATCTGCTGGAGGGATCAAGATTTCCAGTTATTATTTACACCGATCACAAGAACCTCTCCTATCTCCAGTCTGCCCAACGGCTGAATCCTCGCCAGGCCAGGTGGTCTCTGTTCTTTGCCCGATTTAATTTTGAAATTCACTTTCGGCCTGCCGATAAGAACATTAGGGCCGATGCTCTCTCTCGTTCCTCGGATGCCTCGGAAGTTGAACTCTCTCCGCAACACATCATTCCTCCTGACTGCCTGATTTCCACTTCTCCAGCCTCCATCAGGCAAACTCCTCCAGGGAAGACCTTCGTCACTCCACGCCAACGCCTCGGAATCCTCAAATGGGGTCACTCCTCCCATCTCGCAGGCCATGCGGGCATCAAGAAATCTGTGCAACTCATCTCTCGCTTCTATTGGTGGCCGACTCTGGAGACGGATGTCGTGGACTTTGTGCGAGCCTGCACTGTCTGTGCCCGGGATAAGACTCCTCGCCAGAAGCCCGCTGGTTTTCTTCATCCTCTGCCTGTCCCCGAACAGCCTTGGTCTCTGATTGGTATGGATTTTATTACAGACCTACCCCCATCCCGTGGCAACACTGTTGTTTGGGTGGTCGTTGATCGATTCTCCAAGATGGCACATTTCATCCCTCTTCCTGGTCTTCCTTCAGCGCCTCAGTTGGCTAAACAATTTTTTGTACACATTTTTCGTCTTCACGGGTTGCCCACACAGATAGTCTCGGATAGAGGCGTCCAATTTGTGTCAAAATTCTGGAGGGCTCTCTGTAAACAACTCAAGATTAAATTAAACTTTTCTTCTGCATATCATCCTCAATCCAATGGACAAGTAGAAAGAATTAACCAGGTCTTGGGTGATTATTTACGACATTTTGTTTCCTCCCGCCAGGATGATTGGGCAGATCTTCTACCATGGGCCGAATTCTCGTATAACTTTAGAGTCTCTGAATCTTCCTCCAAATCCCCATTTTTCGTGGTGTACGGCCGTCACCCTCTTCCCCCCCTCCCTACTCCCTTGCCCTCTGGTTTGCCCGCTGTAGATGAAGTGACTCGTGATCTTTCCACCATATGGAAAGAGACCCAAGATTCTCTTTTACAGGCTTCATCTCGCATGAAAAAGTTTGCCGATAAGAAAAGAAGAGCTCCCCCCATTTTTGCTCCCGGAGACAAGGTATGGCTCTCCGCTAAATATGTCCGCTTT
Source organism: Hyla sarda (assembly GCF_029499605.1). Taxonomy (NCBI): domain Eukaryota; kingdom Metazoa; phylum Chordata; class Amphibia; order Anura; family Hylidae; genus Hyla; species Hyla sarda. The sequence continues at coordinate 6,107 of NW_026609718.1, forward strand.
CGTGTCCCCAGTTACAAACTGGGTCCACGCTATCTTGGTCCTTTCAAAGTCTTGTCCCAAATTAATCCTGTCTCTTACAAACTTCTTCTTCCTCCTTCTCTCCGTATTCCTAATGCCTTTCATGTCTCTCTTCTTAAACCACTCATCATCAACCGTTTCTCTCCCAAATTAGTTTCTCCCACTCCTGTCTCCGGTTCTTCTGACGTCTTCTCAGTGAAAGAGATACTGGCCTCCAAGACGGTCAGAGGAAAAAGGTTCTTTTTAGTGGATTGGGAGGGCTGTGGACCTGAAGAGAGATCCTGGGAACCTGAGGACAACATCCTAGACAAAAGTCTGCTCCTCAGGTTCTCAGGCTCTAAGAAGAGGGGGAGACCCAAGGGGGGGGTACTGTTACGCCGAGCGCTCCGGGTCCCCGCTCCTCCCCGGAGCGCTCGCTTCTCTCTCGCTACCGCAGCGCTCCGGGCAGCTCCACTGACCCGGTGCGCTGCGATACCGTCTCCAGCCGGGATGCGATTCGCGATGCGGGTAGCGCCCGCTCGCGATGCGCATCCCGGCTCCCGTACCTGACTCGCTCTCCGTCTGTCCTGTCCCGGCGCGCGCGGCCCCGCTCCCTAGGGCGCGCGCGCGCCGGGTCTCTGCGATTTAAAGGGCCACTGCGCCGCTGATTGGCGCAGTGGTTCCAATTAGTGTGTTCACCTGTGCACTCCCTATTTATACCTCACTTCCCCTTCACTCCCTCGCCGGATCTTGTTGCCATTGTGCCAGTGAAAGCGTTTCCTTGTGTGTTCCTAGCCTGTGTTCCAGACCTCCTGCCGTTGCCCCTGACTACGATCCTTGCTGCCTGCCCCGACCTTCTGCTACGTCCGACCTTGCTTCTGTCTACTCCCTTGTACCGCGCCTATCTTCAGCAGTCAGAGAGGTTGAGCCGTTGCTAGTGGATACGACCTGGTCACTACCGCCGCAGCAAGACCATCCCGCTTTGCGGCGGGCTCTGGTGAAAACCAGTAGTGACTTAGAACCAATCCACTAGCACGGTCCACGCCAATCCCTCTCTGGCACAGAGGATCCACTACCTGCCAGCCGGCATCGTGACAATCACTGGTTTCTCATAGGAAACCAGTGATCGATGATTCTGCCGCTTGACTGCTCATGCCTTGATCTCGGGCACTGAGCAGTCATTCGGCGATCGGACAGCGAGGAGGCAGGTAGGGAGCCTCCTGCTGTCCTGTAAGCTGTTCGGGATGCCGCGATTTCGCCGCGGCTATCCTGAACAGCCCACTGAGCTAACCGGCATACTTTCACTTTCACTTTAGACGCGGCGTTCAACTTTGAACGCCGAGTCTAAAGGATTAATAGCGCGCGGCACCGCGATCAATGCCGTGCGCTATTAGCCACGGCCCGACCCGCTATTATAGATCGGGAGCGGACACATGACGTTCCAGTACGTCATGTGTCCTTATGGAGTTAACTTACTAAGGGGTGACTAGGATATAACTAGGGAAGCGGACCCTGACAGGGACTGTGACTTTGGGGCCCCCCCAAACAAGGCACAGTATGAAATACGTGCCAGGACACCACAAACCCCCTTACTTAAAACAAGTAGACCCCGACGCCTGTTCCCTAAGGCAGAGGGACTAGGACAAGGACAGAATTATTAAAGAGTCTATACATCCTGACAACATTTTCTTTTAATTTGCCTAGTATTCTTACTAAACAATTATGAAGCTATCTAACATTTAGTCTCTAGCTCCTTAGACATCTTTATAGCTCTTTCTATACATTTATGAGGCTAACTAGACGTTGATAAAGCTCACTAGACATTGGATGAAGCTGTCTAACATTTAGTCTCAAGCTCCCTGGATTTTTATACAGAGCTCTCTATACATTTAGTCTCAAGCTGTCTAGACATTTTTGAAAACTCACCACATTTTCTTTTGTTTTGCCACGATGAGTCACCTGTTAGTACACAAAAGTTATATTGGCTTGCCTGAGGCTATCTACCAATAAGTTTAGCCACCAGGGTCTATTGGCTACACGCTTCTTACCTCTAGAACACAACAGTATACCCTTACCTAGGTTACCTTTAGAAATATGTGTTTAATTTTAGCACTCAAAAGCATCTACTGGCCAGGTAGAGCATTTCATACACGTAATAAAGAAAAGAGAGATTAGTGTACCTAACAGTGGCAGGAATAGAATTTCAATAGGCTACAATTCCTAAAGTGTTTCTTGAGTGTGAGACATATTTTTATTTTACTTTGTGTATTGAAGAAGACTGAGATAAGTACATTTGAGTGAGCTATTTGAGGTACTATGTGTGCAAGTACTGCTTAAAAGTTAGTCTTGATACCTTAAGGGTAGTTCACCCTGAGTAGTCCTTTGAGACTCTCGCAACATCACCCCCGGGCTGGCAGGAGTCTCTTCACATAGAGATTCTGCAGAAACTTCAGTCCCCGAGGGACCAGCTTGAAGGCTGGACACAGGAGCAACATCTTCGGTTGGACTGGGAGATTCTCTGAAGTCAGGTAGAGAAGGTGTAGCAGGACTTGGAGTAGCCACAGGAGCAGGACTGGTGCTGGGGGAAGCAACCAATGGTGGCTGACTGGATGGAGCAGCTATTGGTAGCTGGCTGGGTGGAGCAACCAGGGGAGGCTGGCTAGGTGGAGCAACAAGGGGCGGCTGGCTTGCAGCTGAACATGGCATACCCCAAAACATGACAGGTTGGTGAGAAGAGAATAAAGGAACGTCCATACTGGGATGAATTCCTTCTCCTGGTACATATTCCCTGGCTGGCCTGGCTGGAGGAGGAGTAGGGAGAAGTGCAGGAGGAGGGGGTCCCGGTAAGTCTTCCTTCAAGCACACTTTTATTCGGTTTTGGTGGACCACCTGTGGCTCAAACACTTTTTTCTGTATCTCATACACATCTGTGTCGGAATAAGGAATTGCAGTAATAGTATAGGGTTCTTTTTCCCATAGAGAATACAGCTCATGAGTTCTTGGGAATTTCCTGAGCCAAACTTTGTCTCCCAGCTGCAGGGGTTGAGCCGAGGCATGCCGACTTTTTTTGCTGTCGGCCCTGGGCTTCGCCCATTTTTTCTCCACAATGTCTCGGGCTTCTTTGATTCTCCTGCGATGTTCAGAGACCCAGTCCTGCAAGACTTGAGGGGAGTTATTGAAAGGGGCCTGTAGCCCAAAAGTTCTGTCCTTCGGCAATTTACCATGTCTTCCCATCATGAGAAAGAAGGGGGTATACCCTGTAGAACAATGAGTGTTGTTGTAGATTTCCAATAACTCAGGCAGTAGTCGGGGCCACTCTTCGTGTTTCGAGACAGAAGCTGCTCAGAGCATATGGATAAACACCTGGTTGATCCTTTCACAGAGCCCATTTCCTTGAGGATGGTAAGCTATCGTTCCGAGCTTCTTACAATCATGCAGCTGGCAGAGTTCCTGGAACAACTGAGCTTCGAAGGCCGTCCCTCGATCAGTGAGGACTGCTTCGGGACACCCCAAGGGCTGGATCCAGTGGCTGTAGAAGAGTTATGCTGCCGTCTTGGCGGTCAGATCCTTGACGGGAACAACAACCACCCACTTAGAGTAATGTTCCACCATGGTCAAGGCATAGCAATAGCCAGATCCAGTGGGGGTCAGCTTCACATGGTCAAGGGCAACCATTTGATTAGGCCTCTCAGTATGGATGGGGTGCAAGGGTGCTCTTGCATCTTTTTTGGGGTTCCTGATGACATTGCACGTGGTGCATTCAGCACACCATATTTCGATGTCTCCTCGCATTCCTATCCAATAAAATCTTCGGCGAATAGTGGCCTCTGTCTAATGGATTCCAAAATGCCCCGACTGGTCGTAATATGCATTCAGGACCATAGCTGCATCTCTTCTGGGGATTACAATTTGATGCACCCGTTCTCCAGACACCGGGTCCAATGAGTTTCTGTATTGCAGCCCCGAGGAATAGGCGATTTCGCTGTCGCCACAACTGTCTCAGTTCAAAGTCCCCTTGCTGCTTGTGGAGTCGAGTGGGCACCTTCTTGTGGAGGCAGTAATTCAAGAGGTCCCCTATGACCCAGCTTTCATCCTGCAGAGTCTTCCACGTGTATTGGTCTTCAGGGACTTCCAGAGGTCCGGGTTCGTCACCCTCTTGGGCCGTTAGAGCATTCTGGCTCATGAACCGTTGGTAGAAGGGTGGCATTTCCACATCTTCCCATTCGTCCCCTGCAGGGGGTTCTTCACCTGGGGCCATCCGGGAGAGAGCATCCGCATTGACATTGGATTTTCCACTGCAGTACTTAATACTGAAGTTATAATTGGCCAACCGGGAGACCCAGCACTGTTCAATAGCCCCCAACTTAGCAGCGTTCAAGTGGGCCAAGGGATTGTTGTCCGTATAGACCGTGAAGGGGGTGGTCGCCAGATAATCCTTGAATTTTTCAGTGATGGCCCAGACCAGGGCCAAGAGCTCCAACTTGAAAGAGCTAAAGTTGTCATCGTTCCTTTCCGCGCCTCGAAGATGACCGCTGGCGTAGGCAATTACCCTCTCTTTACCATCTTGGAGGTGAGATAAGATGGCTCCCAGTCCTTCGAAACTGGCCTCAGTATATAAGCGGAACGGCTTACCGTAGTCAGGATAGGCCAAGATAGGAGGTTCTGTAAGAAGGTACTTTAAAGCTCGGAAGGCAGTTTCTTGGTCTTCAGCCCATTGTGTCGGGAGCCTCCCATTATAATTTTCCTTGGCAGTACCCCTCAGTAAGGCAGTCAAGGGGCCAGCCATTTGTGCAAAGTGAGGGATGAAAAGTCGGTAGTAGCCGGCAAATCCCAGGAAACTTATGATGTCTCGTACTGTCTTGGGTGTAGGCCAGTTCCTCACAGCACTTCTTTTCTGGGGGTCAGGTTGGACACCATCGGCACTTACGACATGTCCTAGATAGTGCACTTGTGGCTTTAACAGGTGACACTTGGATGGCTTGACCTTCAGTCCTTGCCGTATAAGGACCTGGAAAACTTCTTTTTATTAAGATCTAAAACATACAGGACCCTGACCCATTCCAAAAATCTGCCACCCAACCCAAACCTCTCCATCGCCTGCCTGAGGTAGCTACAATCTACCCTGTCGAAGGCCTTCATGGCATCTATCGACAGGATGGATCGGAGCCCCTACTCCGGCATATGAATATTAGCAGACAGCTTAATCAAATTATCATGACTATTTCGGCTCGGTACAAAGCCGGTTTGGTCAGTAGCAATAATTTTGTTACAAACCTTTGCCAATCTCATTGCCAAAACCTTGGCAATAGTTTTGGCATCTGAATTTAATAGAGAGATGGGTCTATATGAATCAGCTGAAAGAAGGTTCTTTCCCTTTTTTAACAGTAGAATTATGTTTGCTTCACGCATAGTCAATGGGAGAGACCTACTAATACAGGATTTTATTACAAGCAAGAGGCGAGTATTATAGTGCCAAATCTTTCTTTTAGTGAAAAAACAGCAGCAAAAGAGTTAACGGAAAAAAGAAGAGAAAAAACACAGGTGAACGCAGGTGATAGCAGGTAGGTAATCAGCAAGGTATCCACCAATCAGCACACGGCATAGGTTATAAGAGGTATAGGTGTTCCTTAACCCCTTAAAGGGGTTATCCAGGGAAAAACTTTTTCTTTAAATATCAACTGGCTCCAGAAAGTTAAACAGATTTGTAAATTACTTCTATTAAAAAATCTTAATCCTTTCAGTACTTATGAGCTTCTGAAGTTTAGGTTGTTATTTTCTGTCTAAGTAATCTCTGATGACACGTGTCTCGGTAACCGCCCAGTTTAGAAGAGGTTTGCTATGGGAATTTGCTTCTAAACTGGGCGGTTCCCGCGAGATTCTCTCTCTGTCCCTCTCTCCACTATTCAGCATTACGCGCCCGTTCCCTCACAGGCTCCTCAGACTGCGGCCGCGCTAGACGTGTCATTGGAGTCTTCAGATTCTCAGTATTTTCTCCAACTAGTTGTTTCTCTTTATTCATTTAGCCCTCTGGTTTTCCAATAGTCTCTTGCTGGACAAATATTAACCCCTTAAGGACCCAGCCATTTTACACCTTAGGACCCAGCCATTTTTTGCACATCTGACCACTGTCATTTTAAACATTAATAACTCTGGAATGCTTTTAGTTATCATTCTGATTCCGAGACTTTTTTCGTGACATATTCTACTTTAACATAGTGGTAAATTTTTTTGGTAACTTGCATCCTTTCTTGGTGAAAAATCCCAAAATTTGATGAAAAATTAGAAAATTTTTCATTTTTCTAACTTTGAAGCTCTCTGCTTGTAAGGAAAATGGATATTCCAAATAATTTTTTTTATTCACATATACAATATGTTCACTTTATGTTTACATCATAAAATTTACATGTTTTTACTTTTGGAAGACACCAGAAGGCTTCAAAGTTCAGACGCAATTTTCCAATTTTTCACAAAATTTCTAAATCGCAATTTTTCAGGGACCAGTTCAGGTTTGAAGTGGATTTGAAGGGTCTTCATCTCAGAAATACCCCACAAATGATCCCATTATAAAAATTGCACCCCTCAAAGTATTCAAAATGACATTCAGTCAGCATTTTAACCCTTTAGGTGTTGCACAGGAATAGCAGCAAAGTGAAGGAGAAAATTCACAATCTTCATTTTTTACACTCGCATGTTCTTGTAGACCCAATTTTTTTAATTTTTACAAGGGGTAAAAGGAGAAAATGTATACTTATATTTGTAGCCCAATTTCTCTCGAGTAAGCACATACCTCATATGTTTATGTAAAGTGTTCGGCGTGCGCAGTAGAGGGCTCAGAAGCGAAGGAGCGAAAAGGGGATTTTGGAGAGTACGTTTTTCTGAAATGGTTTTTGGGGGATATGTTGCATTTAGGAAGCCCCTATGGTGCCAGAACAGGAAAAAAAAACACATGGCATACAATTTTGGAAACTAGACCCCTTGAGGAACGTAACAAGGAATAAAGTGAGCCTTAATACCCCACAGGTGTTTCACGACTTTTGCATGTAAAAAAAGAAAAAGAAAATTTCACTAAAGTGTGTGTTTCCCCCCAAATTTCACATTTTTGCAAGAGTTAATAGCAGAAAATACCCCCCAAAATTTGTAACCCCATCTCTTCTGAGTATGGAGGTACCCCATAAGTTGACCTGAAGTGCACTACGGGCGAACTACAATGCTCAGAAGAGAAGGAGTCATATTTGGCTTTTTGAGAGCAAATTTTGCTCGGGGGCATGTCGCATTTAGGAAGCCCCTATGGTGCCAGGACAGCAAGAAATACCCACATGGCATACCATTTTGGAAACTAGACCCCTTCAGGAACGTAACAAGGAATAAAGTGAGCCTTAATACCCCACAGGGGTTTCACGACTTTTGCATACGTAAAAAAAAAAAATGTTTATTTTCACTCAAATGTGTGTTTCCCCCCCAAATTTCACATTTTTGCAAGGGTTAATAGCAGAAAATACCCCCCAAAATTTGTAACTCCATCTCTTCCGAGTATGGAGGTACCCCATAAGTTGACCTTAAGCGCACTACGGGCGAACTACAATGCTCAAGAGAAAGAGTCATATTTGGCTTTTTGAGAGCAAATTTTGGGGGGGCATGTCGCATTTAGGAAGCCCTTATGTTGCCAGGACAGCAAAATAACCCCCACATGGCATACCATTTTTGAAAGTAGACCCCTTGAGGAACATTACAAGGGGTACAGTGAGCATTTACCCCCCACTGGTGTCTGTCAAATCTTTGGAAAAGTGGGCTGTACAAAATTTTTAATGTGCACAGCCCACTGTTCCAAAGATCTGTCAGACACCAGTAGGGTGTCAATTCTCACTGCACCCCTAGTTTCCGAAATGGGGTCACATGTGTTTTTTTTTGCGTTTGTCAAAACCTCTGTAACAATCAGCCACCCCTGTGCAAATCACCTCAAATGTACATGGTGCACTCTCCCTTCTGGGCCTTGTTGTGCGCCCCCAGAGCACTTTGTGCCTACATATGGGGTATCTCCATAGTCGGGAGAAATTGCATTACAAATTTTGGGGGGCTTTTTTCCCTTTTACCTCTTGTCAAAATGAAAAGTATAGGGCAACACCAGCATGTTATTGTAAATTTTTTTATTTTTTTACACTAACATGCTGTAGCATGATGTAGACCCCAACTTCACCTTTTCATAAGGGGTGAAAGTAGAAAAAGCCCCCCAAAATTTGTTAGGCCCTAAACTGTTGCCTTGAAATACGACAGGGCTCCAAAGTGAGAGCGCCATGTGCATTTGAGGCCTGAATTAGGGATTTGCATAGGGGTGGACATAGGGGTATTCTACGCCAGTGATTCCCAAACAGGGTGCCTCCAGCTGTTGCAAAACTGCCAGCATGCTTGGACAGTCAACGGCTGTCCGGCAATACTGGGAGTTGTTGTTTTGCAACAGCTGGAGGCTCCATTTTGAAAACAGTGGCGTACCAGACGTTTTTCATTTTTATTGGGGAGGGGGGCTGTGTAGGTGTATGTGTATATGTAGTCTTTTTTACTTTTTATTTTATTTTGTGGTAGTGTAGTGTAGTGTTTTTAGGGTGCAGTCACATGGGCGGGGGATTACAGCGAGTTTCCCGCTGCGAGTTTGAGCACCGCACAAAATTTGCTGCATCGCAAACTTAGAGCCTGATACTCACTGTAAGCCCCTGCCCATGTGAATGTACCCTGTACATTCACAGGGGGGGGGGGATCTCCAGCTGTTACAAAGCTACAACTCCCAGTATGCACAGTCTATCAGTGCATGCTGGTAGTTATAGTTTTGCAACAGCTGGAGGCACACGGGTTGGGAAACGCTGAGTTAGGAAACAGACAATGTTTCCCAACCAGTGTGCCTCCAGTTGTTGCAAAACCACTACTCCAAACATTCTCAGGCATGCTGGAAGTAGTAGTTCGGCGACATCTTTAGAGCCAGATGTTGCCGAACTACATCTCCCAGCATGCTTGGAGTTGTAGTTTTGCAACATCTGGAGGACTACAGTTTGCAGACTACTAATACAGTGGTTCCCAATCTGTGCCCTTCCAGATGTTGCAAAACTACAACTCCAAGTATGCCAAAACTGTCCTGGCATGCTGGGAGTTGTAATTCTGCAACATCTGAAGGGCCAGATGTTACAGAACTACAACTCCCAGCATGACTGGACAGTAAGGGCATGCTGAGCATGTGTAGTTTTGCAACATCTGGAAGGGCACAGTGGTCCCAAAACTGCGGACCTACAGATGTTGCAAAACTCCAAGGGCTGTCTGGGCATGCTGGGAGTTGTAGTACACAGGGCTTTATGGTGACGTGCATTGCTGTAAAGGGCCCGACCGCGGCTGAAGATCCACTCACCTGTCGCCGCCGCCGCCGTCTTCATCGCCGGTATCCGGGTCTTCAGGGACGAGGTAAGTAACGGGGCTGGGCCCCAGCACTCCCCCGTCGCGTCCTCCGGTCTTCCTCCTGTCCTCTCCGGACTTCCAGGGGCCGGGCAGGGTGGGAGGAAGTAACCGCCATCCACCCACCCCGTGCGATTGGTCGGTTAGCTAACCGAAGAATCGCAGGGGATAGGAGGAGGTGGCACCTCGCTCCTATACTTTAGCATGGTCCTGGCCTTCTGTGACAGCCGGGATCATGCAAAATTACCGGGCGGTCGGGTCCCAGAGATCGCAGATCGCAGGGGCGATTTCCCTAGCGATTTGCGGCGATCACCGACATGGGGGGGCCTACATGGCCCCCCTCGGCGTTTGCCCTGGATCCCTGCTGAAGGATTTCAGCAGGGATCCGCTTGCGATCTCCACCGGGTGAGCGGCGGAGACCAGGAAAAGACCATGACGTATGCATACGTCATGGGTCCTTAAGGGGTTAAGAATATTACTTGGCATTAATAATATATTACCTTTCTGTCATTGACATTGTGTCCCAGTCACTGCCACACATTAGACTTGTGCACTACAACATTTTTTGTTTTGTTTTGTTTCGTTTTTTCGTTTTGGAAAAAACTTTTCGCTTCGGCAATATTTTCGGTTTTGATTCTTCGGATACATTCAGTATTCAGTATTCGGGTGTTCGGGGCTGATTTGTTTTCGGATACATTCGGTATTCGCGTGTTTGGGGTTGATTTTTTTCGGATACATTCGGTATTCGGGTACATTCGGTAAATCTTTTTATTCTTTTTTTGGACTTTAGCGATCCTAAAAAATTATGGAGATGCCTTTTTTATTAAAATTTCGTAGGGTACCATAAAAAAATCATAACAAAAAAGATACAGTAGTGATGGAAAAAATTGTATCTAACGAAATGTATCTTTTTTATTATGAAATGTTTATTAATTTTTAAACAGGGATCAATTTATGTGAGCGGGTAAAGCACTAAAAATGTAGCCGACAATAATGAAAATGTAGTGTGTGCGTGTTTATCACTTTTTTTTAAAAACATTTTTTAGGTAGTACTACTACTCCCAGCATGGAACACACTCTTCCATGTTGGGAGTAGTAGTTACCTGTACTAATTGACAGATCGCTGGGGTCCCTTACGATCTTCTTGTATAGATGGGGCGGCAGCTCTTCTATGGTCCCCTGCACTCACGTATATATACACATATTCATATTTCCCGCAGAGCTGTGATATGTCTCGCTACGATATGTCTATTAATGCAGGTACTACAGCTCCCAGCATGGAGCAGAGTGTGCTCCATGTTGGGACTATTAGTACCTGCAGTAAGGGACAGATCCCAGCGGATGTCACTCCTCCTGACACCTTCTGCAATGTCCTGATGTGAATGTCGGGATCAGCTGTTCTCATGGCTACAGAGCCGGGAGAACAGCTGACGCTGAGCCGTAGGTATACATGGTATATCTACTGCCCAGCAAGAACTTACAGTGAGCCTGCAATGTGTATACAGTATACACATTGCTGGCTCACTTAACCCCTTGCTGAGCTGTGCGCTATGAGCAAGCCCAGCAAGGGAAGAGTGAACTTACACTGCTGGACAGTGTAGGTTAACCCTTTGGGCGGTATACACTATATACAGCTATCTATAGATAGCTGTATATTGTGTATACAGAAGACGAAGTCCGCTTACTTCTCTCGAGTACCGGGCAGGTCCGTGTAGCTCCGCCCCTAGTGATGATGTCATTAGGGGGCGGGGCTACAGAAGGGAACAAGGCTAGTTAATCTGAAGCTCTGTTCACATTGTCCGTTTTGTATAATGTGAACAGACCTTTCTGGCAGTGTCTACCCAGACAGGGAGACTCCAGCTGTTGCTAAACCACAACTCCCAGCATGCCCAGACAGCCAGAGGCTGTCTGGGCATGCTAGGAGTTGTAGTTTTGCACCAATTGGTGGCTCCCTGTTTGGGTAGACATTGTATCATGGGTGCTCTCCCCAGCGGACAGCGGCAAAAATGTCATAACCATTTTTTTGTGTTTTTTTTCTTCTCGTTTCAGATCCGTGTATGCAGAGGATTACTGCGGATTCGATGGATTACGGTGGATTATTATTTTTTTCTTTTAATAAAATGGTTAATGAGGGCTGTGGAGGAGTGTTTTTTTAAATAAAATAATTTTTCCAATGTGTTGTGTTTTTTTTAATGAATTTTCAGGGTTAGTAGTGGAAGCTGGTCTTATTGACTGAATCCATTACTAAGCCAGGGCTTAGCGCTAGCCCCAAAAACAGCTAGCGCTAACCCCCAATTATTACCCCGGTACCCACCGCCACAGGGGTTCCGGGAAGAGCCGGTACCAACAGGCCCGGAGCGTCAAAAATGGTACTCCTGGGCCTAAGCGGTAACAGGCTGGCGTTATTTAGGCTTGGGAGGGCCAGTAACAATGGTCCCCGCCCACCCTGGTAACATCAGGCTGTTGCTGTTTGGTTGGTATTGTGCTGAGAATGAAAATACGGGGAACCCTATACGTTTTTTTTTTTTTTTTAAATAGTTGTAGTTCTGTAACATCTGTCCCTTCAGATTTAGCAATTTTCATGAAATTTTTGAAAATTGCTTCTTTACTTTGAAGCCCTCTAATTTTTAAAAAAAGCAAAAATATGTCCATTTTATGATGCCAACATAAAGTGAACATATTGTACTTGTGAAGAAAAATAAAATTTATTGTGAATATCAATTTTCCTTACAAGTAGAGAGCTTCAAAGTTAGAAAAATGCAAAATTTTCAAAATTTTCATTAAATTTGGGGATTTTTCACCAAAAAAAGGATGCAAGTAACGCCGAAAATTTACCACCAAAATAAAATAGAATATGTCACGAAAAAACAATCTCAGAATCAGAATATTCGGTAAAAGTGTTTTTGCGTTATTAATTCGTAAAGTGACGGTGGTCAGAATTGCGAAAAAGGGCCCAGTCCTTAAGGTGAAAAAGGGTTGCGTCCTTAAGGGGTTAAGAAACACCTTATTTTCTGTCCGCCAATACAAAATTCTCTAATAGTGCCCCTCCCGAGACTAGACTCTGGATCCGCCCCTGGTTGTGGTTAAACTTTACTTTCCTGGAAAAGTTTCTGAGTTGCCCATAGCAACCAATCAGATTGCTTCCTTCATTTTTCAGAGGCCTTTTCAAAAATGAAAGAAGCAATCTGATTGGTTGCTATGGGCAACAGCACAACTCTTCCTCTGCACTGGTTTTGCTGAATCTCCCCCAGAGAGGAAGATTTATCAAAACCCAAAACCTGTCCAGAGGAAAAGTTTCTGAGTTGCCCATAGCAACCAATCAGATCGCTTCTTTAATTTTTCATAGGCTTTTTCAAGAATAAAAGAAGCAATCTGATTGGTTGCTATGGGCATCTCAGCAGCTTTTCCACTGGTCAGGTTTTGATAAATCTCTCTCTATGGGGGAGATTCATCAAAACCAGTGTAGAGGAAGAGTTATGCAGTTGCCCATAGCAACCAATCAGATTGCTTCTTTCATTTTTGAAAAGACCTCTGAAAAATGAAGGAAGCAATCTGATTGGTTGCTTTGGGCAACTCAGAAACTTTTCCAGAAATGGAGGATGCTAACTTTTTGTATCTTATATGGAATTATTCCTATATTCATACATTTTGGAATCATCGATCTTATTGAAAAAAGGTATAACATTAAGATCGAACGAGACCCTTAGATGCTTATCCTTGGAGATGTCGGGGAGTCTATATATAAGAAAAGTTTAATTAGACTATTTCCTTATGCAAAGGTGCTGTCCGGGCATGCTGGGAGTTGTGGTTTTGCAGCGGTTGGGGGTTCACAGCTTAGAGACCACTGCTATAGAGGGTGCAAATGTATCCGAGCCCTGGAACTCAAATAATGTGAAATATGAGATGATCAAAATGGAGCCCCTGCGCTAATTACTTGGGTTCTGGGGTCTGTAAGGTCCATAGTAGAAACATCAGGTTCTGTCCATAGCAGATACTAAATCATGGCAGCTCTAAGAAACAAGCAGTCATCGTGACATCAGACATGTGATGTCATAGACAGCTGGAGTCCTGACATTCCACTGACAGCCGCCCGAGCCTTCATTCTGTAGATTGTTACAGTGCGATTAGCAACTTCTATTTCTTCTTCTTGACTGAGATGGAGCTAAAAGGTTTGGGGTTCGTCCCCCTTCTGTTGGCGTTTTGGTGTGCGGCCTGGCTTGCCACCAGCTACATCGTGACGGTCGTCCTCGGCCATGCCGCCTCGCCACTGATGCACATCAGGTAAGATAAACAAGCACAAGATTCTTATTTCATGGGTTGGGAGTGAGGAAATATCCACAATAACATTGGTTTCTTTTCCTTCACAGTGACGTGGGAAATTTCTTTCCCGAAAACATATTATTGAGAATTGGTTTCATAGGGACATCCATTGGCACTTTGGTACTAACCTTTCTTATTTATAAGTATATGGTTATGCATACTGAAGAGTTCAGGGGTCATCAGGTCCTGATCCAGAGGATCCTGCTGGCCATTGTGTGGGCCTCCTGTTTTGGTACAGCTGTCATGCATGTATTGTCCCCCGAAGAATATCCCAGGATACACTTTGTCAGCACGATAATTTCCATTACATGTGAAGCCTTATACTACCTTGGGCAGTCCATCCAGATGTATAAATTACCAGGAGCAAACAAAGTCATCCACCATAGTAGATGCACCTGCTGTGGCCTGACTTTTACCTGCGCAATTTTCTACTTTGGATATAAAACATTACAGGAATTATTCTATAATGATGAAGACTGGGACGAGATCCGTGAAATCACCACCATAATCATCGAGTGGGTGATGCTTCTACTGATCCTGATAAACATCGTGACCTATTATTCCACCATGCAGAGGTTAATGTTAACCGTCTCCAGGAACAGCTGCAAACTCTCTCTTAGAGTAAGAATTGATGACTTCGGGGTGTAGACCACCACGGGGGCCATCAAGTGGACTTCTGGGAGAGATACTGCACAGGACACGGAAAAACCATAAAAAAAATAATATGAGCTGGTGATATTACCTATACAAAAAAATAAAAAAACATAAAAGAAAAATATTGGTGTGTGATGTGTAATACCTACCGTATATACTCGAGTATAAGCCGAGTTTTTCAGCACCATTTTTCTTGCTGAAAACGCCCCCCTCGGCTTATACTCGAGTGATCTCTCCGCCTGTCAATCCCTTTTCAGTGGTCTTCAACCTGCAGACCGCCAGATGTTGTAAAACTACAACTCCCAGCATGCCCAGACAGCCATCAGCTGTCTGGGCATGCTGGGTGTTGTAGTTTTGAAACCTCTGGAGGTCCGCAGGTTGAAGACCACTTCGGCCTTCGTCATCATCCAGGCCCCCCCCCCCCTCTCTTGTTTTGTACTCACCCCCCCAGTTTGGGTGAGCTGGTCCGGGCCATCTATGTTGCAGGGACCATCCGGTGGGGAGGGATACTCGTTCCGGGCTGTCCATTTTCACCGGAGGGCCTTCTTCATGCGCAACGTCCCTGTGCGTCGTCGTCAAGGCAACATCACTAGGACCAGCTCACCCTAACTTCCTGCCAAGGGGAGGTGAGTACAAAACAAAAAGGCCACAGTGGTCTTCAACCTGCGGACCTCCAGAGGTTTCAAAACTACAACTCCCAGCATGCCCGAACAGCCGATAGATGTCTGGGCATGCTGGGAGTTGTGGTTCTGCAACATCTGGAGGTCCGCAGGTTGAAGACCACTGATGAAGGGATTGACAGGCGGTGATGATGAAAGGGAGGGGGATGATGATTAAGGGGGGATGATGATGAAGGCCGCAATGGTATTCAACCTGCGGACCTCCAGAGGTTTCAAAACTACAACTCCCAGCATGCCCAGACAGCCGATGGCTGTCCGGGCATGCTGGGGGTTGTAGTTTTGCAACATCTAGAGGTCCGCAGGTTGAAAACCACTGATGAAGGGATTGACAGGCGATGATGATGAAGGGGGGGGGGATGATGACGGGGGTCTGGATGATTACATGGGGGGATGAGGTATTTCCCACCCTAGGCTTATAGTCGAGTCAATAACATATATATATATATATATATATATATATATATATATATATATATATATATATATATATATATATATTTTTTTTTTTTTTTTTTTTTTTGGGGGGGGGGGGGGAATTAGGGGCCTTGGCTTATATTCGGGTCGGCTTATACTCGAGTATATACGTTAGAAAACCAGAATCATTATAACCTCCCTCTGCATTACCCTGTTTATTATTTTCCAAGCAAGCACTTTGTTCTAATTCGTCCACTCTCTGGCGTGCTCCTTGTATAAGGGGTTTGGGATACACTTTTTGTTTAAAACGATTCTCCAGGTTATCGAGTTGTTGCTGGCATTTTTGTGTGGAAGAACAATTCCTCCGGATTCTTTTCATTTGACCGAATGGAATGTTCTTCTTCCATTGTTTCCGATGGCAACTGTTAAAGTCGAGGTAGTTCCTTAAAATAGGTGGCAGTATGCGAACAGCCATCCTGAATATAGATATTTAAATCCAGGAACTCAAATTTTTGGGGGGACTGATGCAGCTCTGCCTTTGGCAATCTCTGGCTCTGCCATAGCGCTTTTTTTGAAGGGGCGTGTCGGCTGCCGCTTCGTCTGGTGGTCAACACGCGCTATCTGGCCAGCGAGCCAGGGCCCCGTACAGGAGATCGCGGGGGCCCCCAGCGGTCGGACCCCTCGCAATCTGAAACTTATCCCCTACCCTTGGGATAGGGGATGTTTTTCAGCACTGGACTACTCCTTTAACCCCTTCATGATCCAGCCCATTTTCACCTTCAGGACCTGGGCATTTTTTGAAAATCTGACCACTGTCACTTTAAACATTAATAACTCTGGAATGCTTTTACTTATCATTCTGATTCCGAGATTGTTTTTTCGTGACATATTCTACTTTATGTTATTGGTAAAATTTCACTGATATTTTCATCCTTTCTTGGTAAAAAATCTAAAAATTTCATGAAAATTTTGAAAATTTAGCATTTTTCTAACTTTGAAAGTCTCTGCTTGAAAGGAAAATGGATATTCCAAATAAATTACATATTGATTCACATATACAATATGTCTACTTTGTGTCTGCATAAAAAAATTGACAAGTTTTTACTTTTGGAAAACATCAGAGGGCTTCAAAGTTCCGCAGCAATTTTCCAATTTTTCTCAAGATTTTCAAAATCGTAATTTTTCAGGGCCCAGTTCAGGTTGGAAGTGGATTTTAAGGGTCTTCATATTAGAAATACCCCATAAATGACCCCATTATAAAAACTGCACCCCCCCCCCAAAGTATTCCAAATGACATTCAGTAAGTGTTTTAACCCTTTAGGTGTTTCACAGGAATAGCAGCAAAGTGAAGGAGAAAATTCTAAATCTTCATTTTTTACACATTTTCTTGTAGACCCAATTTTTGAATTTTTACAAGGGGTAAAAGGAGAGAAATCACCCTAAAATTTGTAACCCAATTTCTCTCGAGTAAGGAAATACCTCATATGTGTATGTAAAGTGTTCGGCGGGCGCAGTAGAGGGCTCAGAAGGGAAGGAGCGACAATGGGATTTTGGAGAGTTTTTCTGAAAGGGTTTTTGGGGGGCATGTCCCATTTAGGAAGCCCCTATGGTGCCAGAACAGGGGACCCCCCCCACATGTGACCCCATTTTGGAAACAATACTCCTCATAGAATTTAATAAGGGGTGCAGTGAGCATTTACACCCCATTGGCGTTTGACAGATATTTGAAACAGTGGACTGTGCAAATCAAAAAATTTATTTTTCATTTTCACAGACCACTGTTCCAAAAATCTGTCAGACACCAGTGGGGTGTAAATGCTCACTGTACCCCTTATTACATTCCGTGAGGGGTGTAGTTTCCAAAATGGGGTCACATATGGATATTTATTGTTTTGCGTTTGTCAGAACTGCTGTAACAATCAGCCACCCCTGTGCAAATCGCCTCAAATGTACATGGCGCACTCTCCCTTCTGGGCCTTGTTGTGCGCCCCCAGAGCACTTTGCGCCCACATATGGGGTATCTCCGTACTCAGGAGAAATTGTGTTACAAATTTAGAGGGTCTTTTTTTCCCTTTTACCTCTTGTGAAAATGAAAAGTATAGGGCAACACCAGCATGTCAGTGTAAATAATTTATTTTTTTACACTAACATGCTGGTGTAGACCCCAACTTCACCTTTTCATAAGGGGTTAAAGAAGAAAAAGCCCCCCAAAATTTGTAAGGCAATTTCTCCCGAGTACGGCGATACCCCATATGTGTCCCAAAACTGTTGCCCTGAAATACGACAGGGCTCCAAAGTGAGAGAGCGCCATGCGCATTTGAGGCCTGAATTAGGGATTTGCATAGGGGTGGACATAGGGGTATTCTATGCCAATGATTCCCAAACAGGGTGCCTCCAGCTGTTGCAAAACTCCCAGCATGCCTGGACAGTCAATGGCTGTCCGGCAATACTGGGAGTTATTATTTTGCAACAGCTGGAGGCTCCGTTTTGGAACCAGTAGCGTACCAGACGTTTTTCATTTTTTGGGGGGAGGGGGGCTGTGTAGGGGTTTGTGTATATGTAGTGTTTTTTACTTTTTATTTTAGGTTAGTGTTAGTGTAGTGTAGTGTTTTTAGGGTACAGTCACATGGGCAGAGGTTCACAGCAAGTTTGCCGCTGGAAGTTTGAGCTGCAGCGCAAAATTTGCGCCATCTCAAACTTGCAGCACTCACTGTAAACCTCCGCCCATGTGAGTGTACCCTGTACATTCACATTGGGGGGAGGGGGCAAACATCCAGCTGTTGCAAACTCTGAGCATGCCCTTTGGCTGTCCGTGCATGCTGGGAGTTGTAGTTTTGCAACAGCTGGAGGAACACTGGTTTGGAAACACTAAGTTAAGTAATAAACTTTCAAGTGTTTTGCAACCAAACTTAGTGTTTCCAAACCAGTGTGCCTCCAGCTGTTGCAAAACTACAACTCCCAGCATGCATGGTCTGTCAGTGCATGCTGGGAGTTATAGTTTTGCAACAATTGCAACAGCTGGAGGCACTGAGGTAGGAAACGGACAATGTTTCCCAACTAGTGTGCCTCCAGTTGTTGCAAAACTACAACTCCCAGCATGCCCAGACTGCCAAGGCATGCTGGAAGTTGTAGTTCGGCAATATCTGAAGGATCAGATGTTGCCGAACTACAACTTCCAGCATGCTTGGGCAGTCTGGGCATGCTGGGAGTTGTAGTTTTGCAACATCTGGAGGTCCACAGTTTGGAGACCACTGTATAATGGTCTCCAATCTGTGCTCTTCCAGATGTTAGAGAACTACAACTCCCAGCATGCCTGGACAGACTGAGCATGCTGAGATTTGTAGTTTTGCAACATCTGGAAGAGCACAGATTGGAGACCATTATACAGTGGTCTCCAAACTGAGGACCTCCAGATGTTGCAAAACTACAACTCCCAGCATGCCCAGAAAGCCAAAGGCTGTCTGGGCATGCTGGGAGTTGCAGTTTTGAAACTCTCAGAGGCAGCAGTGAGATCGCTTTACGGCGATCTCACTGCTGCCAATGAAGATGCCGCACTGCTGCCGGAAACTCACCTCCGGGACGCAGCGCAGCCGGGACCGCACGGAGGACGCCGGGACCGCTCGGGACACCGCTCCGACGGGTAAGTGACGCCGGGGGACAGGTCAGGGACACTTAGCAGAGCGGTGTGTGTCCCGATCCCCGTGATCCGGACTCACACACCGCGCTGCTAAGTATTTTCATAGCGAAACGCTGCTATCAGCTAGTCAGATTTGACCAGCTGATAGCAGCGATCGCTGGGGGGGGGGGGGTGGGGGATGAAACCCCCCGTGGTCACATGGTAAAATGGTTGGTTATCAGTGATAGCCACCATCTTTCCGGGCGCTGCGGGATGTCGCGAGTAGCGGCAGTAATGTCCATGACGTACCTGTATGTCATGGGTCGGGAACACCTTGCCACCCATGACGTACAGGTATGTCATAGGTCGGGAAGGGGTTAAAGGGGTACTCCGGTGAAAACCTTTTTTCTTTTAAATCAACTGGTGGCAGAAAGTTAAACATATTTGTAAATTACTTCTATTAAAAAATCTTAATCCTTCCTGTACTTATTAGCTGCTGAATGCTACAGAGGAAATTATTTTCTTTTTGGAATGCTCTCTGATGACATCACAACCACAGTTCTCTCTGCTGACAATATTATAATAATAATAAGTCTTTATTTATTGTTGTCCTTAGTGGTATTTGAACCCAAGTCACCAACACTGCAAGGCAGCAGTG
>NW_026609719.1:0-25847 GCF_029499605.1 Hyla sarda
TCGCTTGCTTTCTTGTCTGGCTCGCTCGCATATCTGGCTCGCTCGCTCGCTCTCACATCTGGCTCGCTCGCTTGCTCTCTTGTCTTGCTCGCTCTCTTATCTGGCTCGCTCGCTCTCATATCTGGCTGGCTCGCTTACTCTCATATCTGGCTCGCTCACTTGCTCTCTTGTCTGGCTCGCTCTCTTATCTGGCTTGCTCGCTAGAATATCTGGCTCGCGCGCTTGCTCTCTTGTCTGGCTTGCTCTCTTATCTGGCTCGCTCGCTCTCATATCTGGCTCGCTCGCTTGCTCTCATGTCTGGCTCGCTCGCTCTCATATCTGGCTTTCTCGCTTGCTCTCTTGTCTGGCTCGCTCGCTTGCTCTCTAGTCTGGCTCGCTCTCTTATCTGGCTTGCTCGCTAGCATATCTGGCTCGCTCGCTTGCTCTCATATCTGGCTCGCTCGCTTGCTCTCATATCTGGCTCGCTCGCTTGCTCTCTTGTCTGGCTCGCTATCATATCTGGCTAGCTCGCTTGCTCTCTTGTCTTGCTCACTCTTATGTGGCTCGCTCGCTCTCTTATCTGGCTGGCTCGCTTGCTCTCATATCTGGCTTGCTCTCTTGCTCTCTTGTCTGGCTCGCTCTCATATCTGGCTTGCTCGCATATCTGGCTCGCTCGCTTGCTCTCTTGTCTGGCTCGCTCTCTTATCTGGCTCGCTCACATATCTGGCTCGCTCACATATCTGGCTAGCTCGCTCTCACATCTGGCTGGCTCGCTTGCTCTCATTTCTGGCTGGCTCGCATGCTCTCATTTCTGGCTCGCTCGCTTGCTCTCATATCTGGCTCGCTCGCTTGCTCTCATATCTGGCACGCTCGCTTGCTCTCTTGTCTGGCTCGCTCTCATATCTGGCTAGCTCGCTTGCTCTCTTGTCTTGCTCGCTCTCTTATCTGGCTTGCTCGCTCTCATATCTGGCTGGCTCGCTTGCTCTCATATCTGGCTCGCTCGCTTGCTCTCATATCTGGCTCGCTCGCTTGCTCTCATGTCTGGCTCGCTCTCATATCTGGATCGCTCGCTTGCTCTCATATCTGGCTCGCTCGCTTGCTTAATTGTCTGGCTCGCTCTCTTATCTGCCTCTCTCTCTCTCACATCTGGCTTGCTCGCTTGCTCTCATATCTGGCTCGCTCGCTGCTCTCTTGTCTGGCTCGCTCTCATATCTGGCTTGCTCGCTTGCTCTCATATCTGGCTTGCTCGCTTGCTCTCTTGTCTGGCTCGCTCTCTTATTTGGCTCGCTCGCATATCTGGCTCGCTCGCTCTCACATCTGGCTGGCTTACTTGCTCTAATATCTGGCTCGCTCGCTTGCTCTCATATCTGGCTCGCTCGCTTGCTCTCTTGTCTGGCTCGCTCTCTTATCTGGCTCGCTCGCATATCTGGCTTGCTCGCTCTCACATCGAGCTGGCTCGCTTGCTCTCATATCTGGCTCGCTCGCTTGCTCTCATATCTGGCTCGCTCGCTTTCTCTCTTGTCTGTCTCGCTCTCTTTTATGGCTCGCTCACATATCTGGCTTGCTCGCTCTCAAATCTGGCTCGCTCGCTCTCAAATCTGGCTCGCTCGCTTGCTCTCATATCTGGCTTGCTCGCTTGCTCTCATATCCGGCTCGCTCGAATGCTCTCATATCTGGCTCGCTCGCTTTCTCTCTTGTCTGGCTCGCTCTCTTATCTGGCTCGCTCGCATATCTTTCTCGCTCACTCTCAAATCTGGCTCGCTCGCTTGCTCTCATATCTGGCTAGTTCGCTTGCTCTCTTGTCTTGCTCGCTCTCTTATCTGGCTCGCTCGCTCTCATATCTGGCTGGCTCGCTTACTCTCATATCTGGCTCGCTCGCTTGCTCTCTTGTCTGGCTCGCTCTCTTATCTGGCTTGCTCGCTAGCATATCTCGCTCGCACTTTTGCTCTCTTGTCTGGCTTGCTCTCTTATCTGGCTCGCTCGGTCTCATATCTGGCTCGCTCGCTTGCTCTCATGTCTGGCTCGCTTGCTCTCATATCTGGCTTTCTCGCTTGCTCTCTTGTCTGGCTCGCTCTCTTATCTGGCTCGCTCGCATATCTGGATCTCTCGCTCTCAAATCTGGCTGGCTCACTTGCTCTCATTTCTGGCTGGCTCGCTTGCTCTCATTTCTGGTTCGCTCGCTTGCTCTCATATCTGGCTCGCTCGCTTGCTCTCATATCTGGCTCGCTCGCTTGCTCTCATATCTGGCTCGCTCGCTCTCATGTCTGGCTCGCTCTCATATCTGGATCGCTCGCTTGCTCTCATATCTGGCTCGCTCGCTTGCTTAATTGTCTGGCTCGCTCTCTTATCTGCCTCGCTCTCTCTCACATCTGGCTTGCTCGCTTGCTCTCATATCTGGCTCGCTCGCTGCTCTCTTGTCTGGCTCGCTCTCATATCTGGCTTGCTCGCTTGCTCTCATATCTGGCTCGCTCGCTTGCTCTCTTGTCTGGCTCGCTCTCTTATCTGGCGCGCTCGCATATCTGGCTCGCTCGCTCTCACATCTGGCTGGCTTGCTTGCTCTCATATCTGGCTCGCTCGCTTGCTCTCATATCTGGCTCGCTCGCTTGCTCTCTTGTCTGGCTCGCTCTCTTATGTGGCTCGCTCGCATATCTGGCTCGCTCGCTCTCACATCGAGCTGGCTCGCTTGCTCTCATATCTGGCTCGCTCGCTTGCTCTCATATCTGGCTAGCTCGCTTGCTCTCTTGTCTTGCTCGCTCTCTTATCTGGCTCGCTCGCTCTCATATCTGGCTGGCTCGCTTGCTCTCATATCTGGCTTGCTCGCTTGCTCTCTTGTCTGGCTCGCTCTCTTATCTGGCTTGCTCGCTAGCATATCTGGCTCGCTCGCTTGCTCTCTTGTCTGGCTTGCTCTCTTATCTGGCTCGCTCGCTCTCATATCTGGCTCGCTCGCTTGCTCTCATATCTGGCTAGTTCGCTTGCTCTCTTGTCTTGCTCGCTCTCTTATCTGGCTCGCTCGCTCTCATATCTGGCTGGCTCGCTTGCTCTCATATCTGGCTTGCTCGCTTGCTCTCATATTCGGCTCGCTCGATTGCTCTCATATCTGGCTCGCTCGCTTGCTCTCTTGTCTGGCTCGCTCTCTTATCTGGGTTGCTCGCTAGCATATCTGGCTCGCACGCTTGCTCTCTTGTCTGGCTTGCTCTCTTATCTGGCTCGCTCGGTCTCATATCTGGCTCGCTCGCTTGCTCTCATGTCTGGCTCGCTTGCTCTCATATCTGGCTTTCTCGCTTGCTCTCTTGTCTGGCTCGCTCTCTTATCTGGCTCGCTCGCATATCTGGATCTCTCGCTCTCACATCTGGCTGGCTCACTTGCTCTCATTTCTGGCTGGCTCGCTTGCTCTCATTTCTGGTTCGCTCGCTTGCTCTCATATCTGGCTCGCTCGCTTGCTCTCATATCTGGCTCGCTCGCTTGCTCTCATATCTGGCTCGCTCGCTCTCATGTCTGGCTCGCTCTCATAACTGGATCGTTCGCTTGCTCTCATATCTGGCTCGCTCGCTTGCTTAATTGTCTGGCTCGCTCTCTTATCTGCCTCGCTCTCTCTCACATCTGGCTTGCTCACTTGCTCTCATATCTGGCTCGCTCGCTGCTCTCTTGTCTGGCTCGCTCTCATATCTGGCTTGCTCGCTTGCTCTCATATCTGGCTCGCTCGCTTGCTCTCTTGTCTGGCTCGCTCTCTTATCTGGCGCGCTCGCATATCTGGCTCGCTCGCTCTCACATCTGGCTTGCTTGCTCTCATATCTGGCTCGCTCGCTTGCTCTCATATCTGGCTCGCTCGCTTGCTCTCTTGTCTGGCTCGCTCTCTATTGTGGCTCGCTCGCATATCTGGCTCGCTCGCTCTCACATCGAGCTGGCTCGCTTGCTCTCATATCTGGCTCGCTCGCTTGCTCTCATATCTGGCTTGCTCGCTTTCTCTCTTGTCTGTCTCGCTCTCTTTTATGGCTCGCTCACATATCTGGCTTGCTCGCTCTCAAATCTGGCTCGCTCGCTCTCAAATCTGGCTCGCTCGCTTGCTCTCATATCTGGCTTGCTCGCTTGCTCTCATATCCGGCTCGCTCGCTTGCTCTCATATCTGGCTTGCTCGCTTTCTCTCTTGTCTGGCTCGCTCTCTTATCTGGCTCGCTCGCATATCTTTCTCGCTCGCTCTCAAATCTGGCTTGCTCGCTTGCTCTCATATCTGGCTAGTTCGCTTGCTCTCTTGTCTTGCTTGCTCTCTTATCTGGCTAGCTCGCTAGAATATCTGGCTCGCACGCTTGCTCTCTTGTCTGGCTTGCTCTCTTATCTGGCTCGCTCGCTCTCATATCTGGCTCGCTCGCTTGCTCTCATGTCTGGCTCGCTCGCTCTCATATCTGGCTTTCTCGCTTGCTCTCTTGTCTGGCTCACTCTCTTATCTGGCTCGCTCGCATATCTGGCTAGCTCGCTCTCACATCTGGCTGGCTCGCTTGCTCTCATTTCTGGCTGGCTCGCTTGCTCTCATATCTGGCTATCTCGCTTGCTCTCATATCTGGCTAGTTCGCTTGCTCTCTTGTCTTGCTCGCTCTCTTATCTGGCTCGCTCGCTCTCATATCTGGCTGGCTCGCTTGCTCTCATATCTGGCTCGCTCGCTTGCTCTCTTGTCTGGCTCGCTCTCTTATCTGGCTTGCTCGCTAGCATATCTGGCTCGCTCGCTTGCTCTCTTGTCTGGCTTGCTCTCTTATCTGGCTCGCTCGCTCTCATATCTGGCTCGCTCGCTTGCTCTCATGTCTGGCTCGCTCTCATATCTGGCTTTCTCGCTTGCTCTCTTGTCTGGTACGCTCTCTTATCTGGCTCGCTCTCATATCTGGCTTGCTCGCTTGCTCTCATATCTGGCTCGTTCGCTTGCTTTCTTTTCTGGCTCGCTCGCATATCTGGCTCGCTCGCTCGCTCTCACATCTGGCTCGCTTGCTCTCTTGTCTTGCTCGCTCTCTTATCTGGCTCGCTCGCTCTCATATCTGGCTGGCTCGCTTACTCTCATATCTGGCTCGCTCGCTTGCTCTCTTGTCTGGCTCGCTCTCTTATCTGGCTTGCTCGCTAGAATATCTGGCTCGCGCGCTTGCTCTCTTGTCTGGCTTGCTCTCTTATCTGGCTCGCTCGCTCTCATATCTGGCTCGCTCGCTTGCTCTCATGTCTGGCTCGCTCGCTCTCATATCTGGCTTTCTCGCTTGCTCTCTTGTCTGGCTCGCTCTCTTATCTGGCTCGCTCACATATCTGGCTAGCTCGCTCTCACATCTGGCTGGCTCGCTTGCTCTCATTTCTGGCTGGCTCGCTTGCTCTCATTTCTGGCTCGCTCGCTTGCTCTCATATCTGGCTCGCTCGCTTGCTCTCATATCTGGCACGCTCGCTTGCTCCCTTGTCTGGCTCGCTCTCATATCTGGCTAGCTCGCTTGCTCTCTTGTCTTGCTCACTCTCTTATCTGACTTGCTCGCTCTCATATCTGGCTGGCTCGCTTGCTCTCATATCTGGCTCGCTCGCTTGCTCTCATATCTGGCTCGCTCGCTTGCTCTCATGTCTGGCTCGCTCTCATATCTGGATCGCTCGCTTGCTCTCATATCTGGCTCGCTCGCTTGCTTAATTGTCTGGCTCGCTCTCTTATCTGCCTCGCTCTCTCTCACATCTGGCTTGCTCGCTTGCTCTCATATCTGGCTCGCTCGCTGCTCTCTTGTCTGGCTCGCTCTCATATCTGGCTTGCTCGCTTGCTCTCATATCTGGCTTGCTCGCTTGCTCTCTTGTCTGGCTCGCTCTCTTATTTGGCTCGCTCGCATATCTGGCTCGCTCGCTCTCACATCTGGCTGGCTTACTTGCTCTAATATCTGGCTCGCTCGCTTGCTCTCATATCTGGCTCGCTCGCTTGCTCTCTTGTCTGGCTCGCTCTCTTATCTGACTCGCTCGCATATCTGGCTTGCTCGCTCTCACATCGAGCTGGCTCGCTTGCTCTCATATCTGGCTCGCTCGCTTGCTCTCATATCTGGCTCGCTCGCTTTCTCTCTTGTCTGTCTCGCTCTCTTTTATGGCTCGCTCACATATCTGGCTTGCTCGCTCTCAAATCTGGCTCGCTCGCTCTCAAATCTGGCTCGCTCGCTTGCTCTCATATCTGGCTTGCTCGCTTGCTCTCATATCCGGCTCGCTCGAATGCTCTCATATCTGGCTCGCTCGCTTTCTCTCTTGTCTGGCTCGCTCTCTTATCTGGCTCGCTCGCATATCTTTCTCGCTCGCTCTCAAATCTGGCTCGCTCGCTTGCTCTCATATCTGGCTAGTTCGCTTGCTCCCTTGTCTTGCTCGCTCTCTTATCTGGCTCGCTCGCTCTCATATCTGGCTGGCTCGCTTACTCTCATATCTGGCTCGCTCGCTTGCTCTCTTGTCTGGCTCGCTCTCTTATCTGGCTTGCTCGCTAGCATATCTCGCTCGCACTTTTGCTCTCTTGTCTGGCTTGCTCTCTTATCTGGCTCGCTCGGTCTCATATCTGGCTCGCTCGCTTGCTCTCATGTCTGGCTCGCTTGCTCTCATATCTGGCTTTCTCGCTTGCTCTCTTGTCTGGCTCGCTCTCTTATCTGGCTCTCTCGCATATCTGGATCTCTCGCTCTCAAATCTGGCTGGCTCACTTGCTCTCATTTCTGGCTGGCTCGCTTGCTCTCATTTCTGGTTCGCTCGCTGGCTCTCATATCTGGCTCGCTCGCTTGTTCTCATATCTGGCTCGCTCGCTTGCTCTCATATCTGGCTCGCTCGCTCTCATGTCTGGCTCGCTCTCATATCTGGATCGCTCGCTTGCTCTCATATCTGGCTCGCTCGCTTGCTTAATTGTCTGGCTCGCTCTCTTATCTGCCTCGCTCTCTCTCACATCTGGCTTGCTCGCTTGCTCTCATATCTGGCTCGCTCGCTGCTCTCTTGTCTGGCTCGCTCTCATATCTGGCTCGCTCGCTTGCACTATTGTCTGGCTCGCTCTTTTATCTGGTTCACTCGCATATCTGGCTCACTCGCTCTCAAATCTGGCTGGCTCGCTTGCTCTCATATCTGGCTAGCTCGCTTGCTCTCTTGTCTTGCTCGCTCTCTTATCTGGCTCGCTCTCATATCTGGCTGGCTCGCTTGCTCTCATATCTGGCTCGCTCGCTTGCTCTCATATCTGGCTCGCTTGCTCTCATGTCTGGCTCGCTCGCATATCTGGCTCGCTCGCTTGCTCTCATATCTGGCTCGCTCGCTTGCTTAATTGCCTGGCTCGCTCTCTTATCTGCCTCGCTCTCTCTCACATCTGGCTCGCTCGCTGCTCTCTTGTCTGACTCGCTCTCTTATCTGGCTCGCTCGCATATCTTGCTCGCTCGCTCTAACATCTGGCTCACTCGCTTGCTCTCTTGTCTGGCTCGCTGTCTAATCTGTCTCGCTCTCACATCTGGCTTGCTCGCTTGCTCTCATATCTGGCTCGCTCGCTTGCTCTCTTGTCTGGCTCGCTCTCTTATCTGGCTTGCTCGCTAACATATCTGGCTCGCTGGCTTGCTCTCTTGTCTGGCTCGCTCTCTTATCTGGCTCCCTCGCTTGCATAACTGGCTAGCTCGCTCTCATATCTGGCTCGTTCGCTTTCTCCCATATCTGGATCGCTCGCTCACATATCTGTCTCGCTCGCTTGCTCTCTTGTCTGGTTCTCTCTCTTATCTGGCTCGCTCTCATATCTGGCTTGCTCGCTTGCTCTCATATCTGTCTCGCTCGCTTGCTCTCATATCTGGCTCGCTCGCTTGCTCTCTTGTCTGGCTCGCTCTCTTATCTGGCTCCATCGCATATCTGGCTCGCTCGCATATCTGGCTCGCTCGCTCTCACATCTGATTTGCTCGCTTGTTCTCATATCTTGCTAGCTCGCTTGCTCTCTTGTCTGACTCACTCTCTTATCTGGCTCGCTCGCATATCTGGCTAGCTCGCTCTCATATCTGTCTCGCTCGCTTGCTCTCATATCTGTCTCGCTTGCTTGCTCTCAAATCTGGCTCGCTCGCTTGCTCTCTTGTCTGGCTCGCTCTCTTATTTGGCTCGCTCGCATATCTGGCTCGCTCGCTCTCACATCTGGCTCGCTCGCTTGCTCTCATATCTGGCTCGCTCGCTTGCTCTCTTTTCTGGCTCACTCTCTTATCTGGCTCGCTCGCATATCTGGCTCGCTCGCTCTCACATCTGGCTCGCTCGCGTGCTCTCATATCTGGCTCGCTCGCTTGCTCTCTTGTCTGGCTCGCTCTCTTATCTGTCTCGCTCTCACATCTGGCTCGCTCGCTTGCTCTCATATCTGGCTCGCTCGCATGCTCTCTTGTCTGGCTCGCTCTCTTATCTGGTTTGTTCGCTCTCATATCTTGCTCGCTCGCTTGCTCTCATGTCTGGCTCGCTCACTCTCATATCTGTCTAGCTCGCTTGCTCTCTTGTCTGG
Source organism: Hyla sarda (assembly GCF_029499605.1). Lineage (NCBI taxonomy): Eukaryota > Metazoa > Chordata > Amphibia > Anura > Hylidae > Hyla > Hyla sarda. The sequence goes on from NW_026609719.1 coordinate 8,441, forward strand.
CTCGCTCTTTTATCTGGCTTGCTCTGACATCTGGCTCGCTCGCTTGCTCTCTTGTCTGGCTCGCTCTCTTATCTGGCTCGCTCACTCTCATATCTGGCTTGCTCGCTTGCTCTCATGTATTGCTCGCTCGCTCTCATGTATTGCTCGCTCACTTGCTCTCATGTCTGGCTCACTCGCTCTCATATCTGGCTCGCTCGCTTACTCTCTTGTCTGGCTCTCTCACTTAAATGGCTCGCTCGCTCATCTGGCTAGCTCGCTCTCATATGTGGCTCGCTCACTCTGATATCTCGCTCGCTCGCTTGCTCTCTTGTCTGGTTCGCTCTCTTATCTGGCTCGCTCTCATATCTGGCTTGCTCGCTTGCTCTCATATCTGGCTCGCTCGCTTGCTCTCATATGTGTCTCGCTCGCTTGCTCTTTTGTCTGGCTCGCTCTCTTAACTGGCTCGCTCGCATATCTGGCTCGCTCACTCTCACCTCTGGCTCGCTCGCTTGCTCTCATGTCTGGCTCGCTCGCTTGCTCTATTGTCTGGCTCACTCTCTTATCTGGCTCGCTCTCACATCTGGCTCGCTCGCTTGCTCTCTTGTCTGGCTCGCTCTCTTATCTGGCTCGCTCGCTCTCATATCTGGCTCGCTCGCTTGCTCTCATGTCTGGCTCGCTCGCTCTCATATCTGGCTCGCTCGCTTACTCTCTTGTCTGGCTCGCTCTCTTATATGGCTCGCTCGCACATCTGGCTCGCTCGCTCTCACATCTGGCTCGCTCGCTTGCTCTCTTGTCTGGCTCCCTCTCATCTGGCAAGCTTGCTCTCATATCTGGCTTGCTAGCTTGCTCTCTTGTCTGGCTCGCTCTCTTATTTGGCTCGCTCGCAAATCTGTCTCGCTCGCTCTCACATCTGGCTCGCTCGCTTGCTCTCATATCTGGCTCGCTCGCTTGCTCTCTTGTTTGGCTGGCTCTCTTATCTGGCTCGCTCTCACATCTGGCTCGCTCGCTTGCTCTCATATCTGGCTCGCTCGCTTGCTCTCTTGTCTAGCTCGCTCTCTTATCTGGCTCGCTCTCATATCTGGCTCGCTCGCTTGCTCTCATATCTGGCTCGCTCGCTTGCTCTCTTTTATGGCTCGCTCGCATATCTGGCTCGCTCGCTCTCACATCTGGCTCGCTTGCTTGCTCTCTTGTCTGGCTCGCTCTCTTATCTGGCTCGCTCGCATATCTGGCTCGCTCGCATATCTAGCTCCCTCGCTCTCAAATCTGGTTTGCTCGCTTGTTCTCATATCTGGCTAGCTCGCTTGCTCTCTTGGCTGGCTCATTCTCTTATCTGGCTCGCTCGCATATCTGGCTAGCTCGCTCTCATATCTGGCTCGCTCGCTTGCTCTCATATCTGACTCGCTCCCTTGCTCTCATTTCTGGCTTGCTCGCTTGCTCTCTTGTCTGGCTCGCTCTCTTATCTTGCTCGCTCGCATATCTGGCTCGCTCGCTCTCAAATCTGGCTTGCTCGCTCTCATATCTGGCTAGCTCGCTTGCTCTCTTGTCTTGCTCGCTCTCTTATCTGTCTCGCTCGCTCTCATATCTGGCTGGCTCGCTTGTTCTCATATCTGGCTCGCTCGCTCTCATGTCTGGCTCGCTCGTATATCTGGATCGCTCGCTTGCTCTCATATCTGGCTCGCTCGCTTGCTTAATTGTCTGGCTCGCTCTCTTATCTGCCTCGCTCTCTCTCACATCTGGCTTGCTCAATTACTCTCTTATCTGTTTCGCTCTCACATCTGTCTCGCTCGCTTTCTCTCATATCTGGCTCGCTCACTTGCTCTCTTGTCTGGCTCGCTCTCTTATCTGGCTTGCTCGCTAACATATCTGGCTCGCTCGCTGCTCTCTTGTCTGGCTCGCTCTCTTATCTGGCTCGCTCGCATATCTGGCTCGCTCGCTCTCACATCTGGTTGGCTCGCTTGCTCTCATATCTGGCTCGATCGCTTGCTCTCTTGTCTGGCTTGCTTTCTTATCTGGCTCGCTCTAATATCTGGCTTGCTCGCTTGCTCTCATATCTGGCTCGCTCGCTTGCTCTCTTGTCTGTCTCGCTCTCTTTCATGGCTCGCTCGCATATTTGGCTCGCTCGCTCTCATATCTGGCTCGCTCACTTGCTCTCTTGTCTGGCTAGCTCTCTTATCTGGCTCGCTCGCTCTCATATCTGGCTCGCTCGCTTGCTCTCATGTCTGGCTCGCTCGCTCTCATATCTGGCTCGCTCACTTGCTCTCTTGTCTGGCTCGCTCTCTTATCTGGCTCGCTCGCTCTCATATCTGTCTGGCTCGCTTGCTTTCTTGTCTGGTTCGCTCTCTTATCTGGCACGCTCTCATATCTGGCTTGCTCGCTTGCTCTCATATCTGGCTCGCTCGCTTGCTCTCATATCTGGCTCGCTCGCTTGCTCTCTTGTCTGGCTCGCTCTCTTATCTGGCTCGCTCTCTTATCTGGCTCGCTCGCTCGCATATCTGGCTCGCTCGCTTGCTCTCATATCTGGCTCGCTCTCTCTCTTGTCTGGCTCGCTCTCTTATCTGGCTTGCTCGCATATCTGGCTCGCTCACTCCCACATCTGGCTCGCTCGCTTGTCCTCTTGTCTGGCTCGCTCTCTTATCTGGCTCGCTCGCTCGCATATATGGCTCGCTCGCTTGCTCTCATGTCTGGCTCGCTCGTTCTCATATCTGGCTCGCTGGCTTACTCTCATTCCTTGCTTGCTCGCTCTCATATCTGGCTCGCTCGCTTGCTCTCTTGTCTGGCTCGCTCTCTTATCTGGCTCGCTCGTATATCTGGCTTGCTCGCTTGCTCTTATATCTGGCTCTCTTGCTCTCTTGTCTGTCTCGCTCTCTTATATGGCTCGCTCGCATATCTGGCTCGCTCGCTCTCACATCTGGCTCGTTCGCTTGCTCTCATATCTGGCTCGCTCGCTCGCTCTCCTGTCTGGCTCGCTCTCTTATCTGGCTCGCTCGCTCTCATATCTGGCTCGCTCGCTCTCCTGTCTGGCTCGCTCTCTTATCTGGCTCACTCGCTCGCATATCTGGCTCGCTCGCTCGCATATCTGGCTCACTCTCTTATCTGGCTCGCTCGCATATCTGGCTCGCTCGCTCACATCTGGCTCGCTCGCTTGGTCTCATATCAGGCTTGCTCGCTTGCTCTCTTGTCTGGCTCGATCTCTTATCTGGCTCGCTCGCATATCTGGCTCGCTCGCTCACATCTGGCTCGCTCGCTTGCTCTCGTATCTGGCTCGCTCGCTTGCTCTCTTGTCTGGCTCGCTCTCTTATCTGACTCATTCGCATATCTGTCTCGCTCGCTCTCATATCTGGCACGCTCGCTTGCTCTCATGTCTGGCTCGCTCGCTCTCATATCTGGCTCGCTCGCTTGCTCTCATGTCTGGCTCGCTCTCTTATATGGCCCGCTCGCATATCTGGCTCGCTCGCTTGCTCTCATATCTGGCTCGCTCGCTTGCGCTCTTCTCTGGCTCACTCTCTTATCTGGCCTGTTCGCTCGAAAATCTGGCTCGCTCGCTCGCAAATCTGGCTAGCTCGCTCTCATATCTGGCTCGCTCGCTCACATATCTGGCTCGCTCGCTTGCTCTCATGTCTGGTTTTGCTCGCTGTCATATCTGTCTCGCTCGCTTGCTCTCTTGTCTGGTTCGCTTTCTTATCTGGCACGCTCTCATATCTGGCTCACTCGCTTGCTCTCATATCTGGCTCGCTCGCTTGCGCTCATATCTGGCTTGCTCTCTTGCTCTCTTGTCTGGCTCGCTCGCTTGCTCCCTTGTCTGGCTCGCTCTCTTGCTCTCATATCTGGCTTGCTCGCTTGCTGAAATATCTGGCTCGCTCGCTTGCTCTCTTGTCTGGCTCGCTCTCTTATCTGGCTTGCTCGCTCTCATATCTGGCTGGCTCGCTTGCTCTCATATCTGGCTCGCTCGCTTGCTCTCTTGTCTGGCTCGCTCTCTTATCTGGCTTGCTCGCTCTCATATCTGGCTGGCTCGCTTGCTCTCATATCTGGCTCGCTCGCTTGCTCTCTTGTCTTGCTCGCTCTCTTATTTGGCTCGCTCGCTCTCATATCTGGCTGGCTCGCTTGCTCTCATATCTGGCTCGCTCGCTTGCTCTCTTGTCTGGCTCGCTCTCATATCTGGCTAGCTCGCTTGCGCTCTTGTCTTGCTTACTCTTATCTGGCTCGCTCGCTCTCATATCTGGCTGGCTCGCTTGCTCTCATATCTGGGTCGCTCGCTTACTCTCATATCTGGCTCGCTCGCTCTCATGTCTAACTCGCTGTCATATCTGGATCACTCGCTTGCTCTCATATCTGGCTCGCTCGCTTGCTTAATTGTCTGGCTCGCTCTCTTATCTGCCTCGCTCTCTCTCACATCTGGCTTGCTCGATTGCTCTCATATCTGGCTCGCTCGCTTTCTCTCTTGTCTGGCTCGCTCTCTTATCTGGCTTGCTCGCTAGCATATCTGGCTCACTCGCTTGCTCTCTTGTCTGGCTTGCTCTCTTATCTGGCTCGCTCGCTCTCATATCTGGCTCGCTCGCTTGCTCTCATGTCTGGCTCGCTCGCTCTCATATCTGACTTTCTCGCTTGCTCTCTTGTCTGGTTCGCTCTCTTATCTGGCTCGCTCTCATATCTGGATTGCTCGCTTGCTCTCATATCTGGCTCGCTCGCTTGCTCTCTTGTCTGGCTCGCTCTCTTATCTGGCTTGCTCGCTAGCATATCTGGCTCGCTCGCTTGCTCTCTTGTCTGACTTGCTCTCTTATCTGTCTCGCTCTCACATCTGGCTTGCTCGCTTGCTCTCATATCTGGCTCGCTCGCTTGCTCACTTGTCTGGCTTGCTCTCTTATGTGGCTCGCTGGCTCTCTTATGTGGCTCGCTCGCTTGCTCTCATGTCTGGCTCGCTCACTCTCATATCTGGCTTTCTCGCTTGCTCTCTTGTCTGGTTCGTTCTCTTATTTGGCTCGCTCTCATATCTGGCTTGCTCGCTTGCTCTCATATCTGGCTCGCTCGCTTGCTCTCCTGTCTGGCTCGCTCGCATATCTGGCTCGCTCGCTCTCACATCTGGGCTGGCTTGCTTGCTCTAATATATGGCTCGCTCGCTTGCTCTTAAATCTGGCTCGCTCGCTCTCACATCTGGTTCGCTCTCTTATCTGGCTCGCACGCATATCTGGCTCGCTCGCTCTCACATCTAGCTGGCTCGCTTGCTCTCATATCTGGCTCGCTCGCTTGCTCTCTTGTCTGGCTCGCTCTCTTATCTGGCTAGCTCTCATATCTGGCTGGCTCACTTGCTCTCATTTCTGGCTCGCTCGCTTGCTCTCATATCTGGCTCTCTCGCTTGCTCTCTTGTCTGGCTCGCTCGCATATCTGGCTCGCTCGCTTGCTCTCTTGTCTTGCTCGCTCTCTTATCTGGCTCGCTCGCTCTCATATCTGGCTGGCTCGCTTGCTCTCATATCTGGCTCGCTCGCTCTCATATCTGGCTCGCTCGCTTGCTCTCTTGTCTTGCTCGCTCTCTTATCTGGCTCGCCCGCTCTCATATCTGGCTGGCTTGCTTGCTCTCATATCTGGCTCGCTCGCTTGCTCTCTTGTCTGGCTCGCTCTCTTATCTGGCTTGCTCGCTAGAATATCTGGCTCGCACGCTTGCTCTCTTGTCTGGCTTGCTCTCTTATCTGGCTCGCTCGCTCTCTTATCTGGCTCGCTCGCTTGTTCTCATGTCTGGCTCGCTCGCTCTCATATATGGCTTTCTCGCTTGCTCTCTTGTCTGGCTCGCTCTCTTATCTGGCTCGCTCGCATATCTGGCTAGCTCGCTCTCACATCTGGCTGGCTCGCTTGCTCTCATTTCTGGCTGGCTCGCTTGCTCTCATTTCTGGCTCGCTCGCTTGCTCTCATATCTGGCTCGCTCGCTTGCTCTCATATCTGGCTCGCTCGCTTGCTCTCTTGTCTGGCTCGCTCTCATATCTGGCGAGCTCGCTTTCTCTCTTGTCTTGCTCGCTCTCTTATCTGGCTCGCTCTCTTATCTGGCTGGCTCGCTTGCTCTCATATCTGGCTCGCTCGCTTGCTCTCATATCTGGCTGGCTCGCTCTCATGTCTGGCTCGCTCTCATATCTGGATCGCTCGCTTGCTCTCATATCTGACTCGCTCGCTTGCTTAATTGTCTGGCTCGCTCTCTTATCTGCCTCGCTCTCTCTCAAATCTGGCTTGCTCGCTTGCTCTCATATCTGGCTCGCTCGCTTGCTCTCTTGTCTGGCTCGCTCTCTTATCTGGCTCGCTCGCATATCTGGCTCGCTCGCTCTCACATCTGGCTGGCTTGCTTGCTCTCATATCTGGCTAGCTCGCTTGCTCTCATATCTGGCTCGCTCGCATGCTCTCTTGTCTGGCTCGCTCTCTTATCTGGCTCGCTCGCATATCTGGCTCGCTCGCTCTCACATCGAGCTGGCTCGCTTGCTCTCATATCTGGCATGCTCGCTTGCTCTCTTGTCTGGCTCGCTCTCTTATCTGGCTCGCTCTCATATCTGGCTTGCTAGCTTGCTCTCATATCTGGCTTGCTCGCTTTCTCTCTTGTCTGTCTCGCTCTCTTTTATGGCTCGCTCACATATCTGACTCGCTAGCTCTCAAATCTGGCTCGCTCGCTTGCTCTCATATATGGCTTGGTCGCTTGCTCTCATATCCGGCTCGCTCGCTTGCTCTCATATCTGGCTCGCTCGCTTGCTCTCTTGTCTAGCTCGCTCTCTTATCTGGCTCGCTCGCATATCTTTCTCGCTCGCTCTCAAATCTGGCTCGCTCGCTTGCTCTCATATCTGGCTAGTTCGCTTGCTCTCTTGTCTTGCTCGCTCTCTTATCTGGCTCGCCCGCTCTCATATCTGGCTGGCTCGCTTACTCTCATATCTGGCTCGCTCGCTTGCTCTCTTGTCCTGGCTCGCTCTCTTATCTGGCTCGCTCTCATATCTGGATTGCTCGCTTGCTCTCATATCTGGCTCGCTCGCTTGCTCTCTTGTCTGGCTCGCTCTCTTATCTGGTTTGCTCGTTAGCATATCTGGCTCGCTCGTTTGCTCTCTTGTCTGACTTGCTCTCTTATCTGTCTCGCTCTCACATCTGGCTTGCTCGCTTGCTCTCATATCTGGCTCGCTCGCTTGCTCACTTGTCTGGCTTGCTCTCTTATGTGGCTCGCTGGCTCTCTTATGTGGCTCGCTCGCTTGCTCTCATGTCTGGCTCGCTCACTCTCATATCTGGCTTTCTCGCTTGCTCTCTTGTCTGGTTCGCTCTCTTATCTGGCTCGCTCTCATATCTGGCTTGCTCGCTTGCTCTCATATCTGGCTCGCTCGCTTGCTCTCCTGTCTGGCTCGCTCGCATATCTGGCTCGCTCGCTCTCACATCTGGCTGGCTTGCTTGCTCTAATATATGGCTCGCTCGCTTGCTCTCAAATCTGGCTCGCTCGCTCGCTCTCACATCTGGTTCGCTCTCTTATCTGGCTCGCTCGCATATCTGGCTCGCTCGCTCTCACATCTAGCTGGCTCGCTTGCTCTCATATCTGGCTTACTCGCTTGCTCTCTTGTCTGGCTCGCTCTCTTATCTGGCTAGCTCTCATATCTGGCTGGCTCACTTGCTCTCATTTCTGGCTCGCTCGCTTGCTCTCATATCTGGCTCTCTCGCTTGCTCTCTTGTCTGGCTCGCTCGCATATCTGGCTCGCTCGCTTGCTCTCTTGTCTTGCTCGCTCTCTTATCTGGCTCGCTCGCTCTCATATCTGGCTGGCTCGCTTGCTCTCATATCTGGCTTGCTCGCTTGCTGAAATATCTGGCTCGCTCGCTTGCTCTCTTGTCTGGCTCGCTCTCTTATCTGGCTTGCTCGCTCTCATATCTGGCTGGCTCGCTTGCTCTCATATCTGGCTCGCTCGCTTGCTCTCTTGTCTGGCTCGCTCTCTTATCTGGCTTGCTCGCTCTCATATCTGGCTGGCTCGCTTGCTCTCATATCTGGCTCGCTCGCTTGCTCTCTTGTCTTGCTCGCTCTCTTATTTGGCTCGCTCGCTCTCATATCTGGCTGGCTCGCTTGCTCTCATATCTGGCTCGCTCGCTTGCTCTCTTGTCTGGCTCGCTCTCATATCTGGCTAGCTCGCTTGCGCTCTTGTCTTGCTCACTCTTATCTGGCTCGCTCGCTCTCATATCTGGCTGGCTCGCTTGCTCTCATATCTGGGTCGCTCGCTTACTCTCATATCTGGCTCGCTCGCTCTCATGTCTAACTCGCTGTCATATCTGGATCACTCGCTTGCTCTCATATCTGGCTCGCTCGCTTGCTTAATTGTCTGGCTCGCTCTCTTATCTGCCTCGCTCTCTCTCACATCTGGCTTGCTCGATTGCTCTCATATCTGGCTCGCTCGCTTTCTCTCTTGTCTGGCTCGCTCTCTTATCTGGCTTGCTCGCTAGCATATCTGGCTCACTCGCTTGCTCTCTTGTCTGGCTTGCTCTCTTATCTGGCTCGCTCGCTCTCATATCTGGCTCGCTCGCTTGCTCTCATGTCTGGCTCGCTCGCTCTCATATCTGACTTTCTCGCTTGCTCTCTTGTCTGGTTCGCTCTCTTATCTGGCTCGCTCTCATATCTGGATTGCTCGCTTGCTCTCATATCTGGCTCGCTCGCTTGCTCTCTTGTCTGGCTCGCTCTCTTATCTGGCTTGCTCGCTAGCATATCTGGCTCGCTCGCTTGCTCTCTTGTCTGACTTGCTCTCTTATCTGTCTCGCTCTCACATCTGGCTTGCTCGCTTGCTCTCATATCTGGCTCGCTCGCTTGCTCACTTGTCTGGCTTGCTCTCTTATGTGGCTCGCTGGCTCTCTTATGTGGCTCGCTCGCTTGCTCTCATGTCTGGCTCGCTCACTCTCATATCTGGCTTTCTCGCTTGCTCTCTTGTCTGGTTCGTTCTCTTATTTGGCTCGCTCTCATATCTGGCTTGCTCGCTTGCTCTCATATCTGGCTCGCTCGCTTGCTCTCCTGTCTGGCTCGCTCGCATATCTGGCTCGCTCGCTCTCACATCTGGCTGGCTTGCTTGCTCTAATATATGGCTCGCTCGCTTGCTCTTAAATCTGGCTCGCTCGCTCTCACATCTGGTTCGCTCTCTTATCTGGCTCGCACGCATATCTGGCTCGCTCGCTCTCACATCTAGCTGGCTCGCTTGCTCTCATATCTGGCTCGCTCGCTTGCTCTCTTGTCTGGCTCGCTCTCTTATCTGGCTAGCTCTCATATCTGGCTGGCTCACTTGCTCTCATTTCTGGCTCGCTCGCTTGCTCTCGTATCTGGCTCTCTCGCTTGCTCTCTTGTCTGGCTCGCTCGCATATCTGGCTCGCTCGCTTGCTCTCTTGTCTTGCTCACTCTCTTATCTGGCTCGCTCGCTCTCATATCTGGCTGGCTCGCTTGCTCTCATATCTGGCTCGCTCGCTCTCATATCTGGCTCGCTCGCTTGCTCTCTTGTCTTGCTCGCTCTCTTATCTGGCTCGCCCGCTCTCATATCTGGCTGGCTCGCTTGCTCTCATATCTGGCTCGCTCGCTTGCTCTCTTGTCTGGCTCGCTCTCTTATCTGGCTTGCTCGCTAGAATATCTGGCTCGCACGCTTGCTCTCTTGTCTGGCTTGCTCTCTTATCTGGCTCGCTCGCTCTCTTATCTGGCTCGCTCGCTTGCTCTCATGTCTGGCTCGCTCGCTCTCATATCTGGCTTTCTCGCTTGCTCTCTTGTCTGGCTCGCTCTCTTATCTGGCTCGCTCGCATATCTGGCTAGCTCGCTCTCACATCTGGCTGGCTCGCTTGCTCTCATTTCTGGCTGGCTCGCTTGCTCTCATTTCTGGCTCGCTCGCTTGCTCTCATATCTGGCTCACTCGCTTGCTCTCATATCTGGCTCGCTCGCTTGCTCTCTTGTCTGGCTCGCTCTCATATCTGGCTAGCTCGCTTTCTCTCTTGTCTTGCTCGCTCTCTTATCTGGCTCGCTCTCTTATCTGGCTGGCTCGCTTGCTCTCATATCTGGCTCGCTCGCTTGCTCTCATATCTGGCTGGCTCGCTCTCATGTCTGGCTCGCTCTCATATCTGGATCGCTCGCTTGCTCTCATATCTGACTCGCTCGCTTGCTTAATTGTCTGGCTCGCTCTCTTATCTGCCTCGCTCTCTCTCAAATCTGGCTTGCTCGCTTGCTCTCATATCTGGCTCGCTCGCTTGCTCTCTTGTCTGGCTCGCTCTCTTATCTGGCTCGCTCGCATATCTGGCTCGCTCGCTCTCACATCTGGCTGGCTTGCTTGCTCTCATATCTGGCTAGCTCGCTTGCTCTCATATCTGGCTCGCTCGCATGCTCTCTTGTCTGGCTCGCTCTCTTATCTGGCTCGCTCGCATATCTGGCTCGCTCGCTCTCACATCGAGCTGGCTCGCTTGCTCTCATATCTGGCATGCTCGCTTGCTCTCTTGTCTGGCTCGCTCTCTTATCTGGCTCGCTCTCATATCTGGCTTGCTAGCTTGCTCTCATATCTGGCTTGCTCGCTTTCTCTCTTGTCTGTCTCGCTCTCTTTTATGGCTCGCTCACATATCTGACTCGCTAGCTCTCAAATCTGGCTCGCTCGCTTGCTCTCATATATGGCTTGGTCGCTTGCTCTCATATCCGGCTCGCTCGCTTGCTCTCATATCTGTCTAGCTCGCTTGCTCTCTTGTCTAGCTCGCTCTCTTATCTGGCTCGCTCGCATATCTTTCTCGCTCGCTCTCAAATCTGGCTCGCTCGCTTGCTCTCATATCTGGCTAGTTCGCTTGCTCTCTTGTCTTGCTCGCTCTCTTATCTGGCTCGCCCGCTCTCATATCTGGCTGGCTCGCTTACTCTCATATCTGGCTCGCTCGCTTGCTCTCTTGTCTGGCTCGCTCTCTTATCTGGCTCGCTCTCATATCTGGATTGCTCGCTTGCTCTCATATCTGGCTCGCTCGCTTGCTCTCTTGTCTGGCTCGCTCTCTTATCTGGCTTGCTCGTTAGCATATCTGGCTCGCTCGTTTGCTCTCTTGTCTGACTTGCTCTCTTATCTGTCTCGCTCTCACATCTGGCTTGCTCGCTTGCTCTCATATCTGGCTCGCTCGCTTGCTCACTTGTCTGGCTTGCTCTCTTATGTGGCTCGCTGGCTCTCTTATGTGGCTCGCTCGCTTGCTCTCATGTCTGGCTCGCTCACTCTCATATCTGGCTTTCTCGCTTGCTCTCTTGTCTGGTTCGCTCTCTTATCTGGCTCGCTCTCATATCTGGCTTGCTCGCTTGCTCTCATATCTGGCTCGCTCGCTTGCTCTCCTGTCTGGCTCGCTCGCATATCTGGCTCGCTCGCTCTCACATCTGGCTGGCTTGCTTGCTCTAATATATGGCTCGCTCGCTTGCTCTCAAATCTGGCTCGCTCGCTCGCTCTCACATCTGGTTCGCTCTCTTATCTGGCTCGCTCGCATATCTGGCTCGCTCGCTCTCACATCTAGCTGGCTCGCTTGCTCTCATATCTGGCTTACTCGCTTGCTCTCTTGTCTGGCTCGCTCTCTTATCTGGCTAGCTCTCATATCTGGCTGGCTCACTTGCTCTCATTTCTGGCTCGCTCGCTTGCTCTCATATCTGGCTCTCTCGCTTGCTCTCTTGTCTGGCTCGCTCGCATATCTGGCTCGCTCGCTTTCTCTCTTGTCTTGCTCGCTCTCTTATCTGGCTCGCTCGCTCTCATATCTGGCTGGCTCGCTTGCTCTCATATCTGGCTTGCTCGCTCTCATGTCTGGCTCGCTCTCATATCTGGCTCGCTCGCTTGCTCTCTTGTCTGGCTCGCTCTCTTATCTGGCTAGCTCTCATATCTGGCTGGCTCAATTGCTCTCATTTCTGGCTCGCTCGCTTGCTCTCATATCTGGCTCGCTCGCTTGCTCTCATATCTGGCTCGCTCGCTTGCTCTCTTGTCTGGCTCGCTCGCATATCTGGCTCGCTCGCTTGCTCTCTTGTCTTGCTCGCTCTCTTATCTGGCTCGCTCGCTCTCATATCTGGCTGGCTCGCTTGCTCTCATATCTGGCTCGCTCGCTTGCTCTCATATCTGGCTCTCTCGCTCTCATGTCTGGCTCGCTCTCATATCTGGATCGCTCGCTTGCTCTAATATCTGGCTCGCTTGCTTAATTGTCTGGCTCGCTCTCTTATCTGCCTCGCTCTCTCTCACATCTGGCTTGCTCGCTTGCTCTCATATCTGGCTCGCTCGCTTGCTCTCTTGTCTGGCTTGCTCTCTTATCTGGCTTGCTCGCATATCTGGCTCGCTCGCTCTCACATCTGGCTGGCTTGCTTGCTCTCATATCTGGCTCACTCGCTTGCTCTCATATCTGGCTCGCTCGCTCTCATGTCTGGCTCGCTCTCATATCTGGATCGCTCGCTTGCTCTCATATCTGGCTCGCTCGCTTGCTTAATTGTCTGGCTCGCTCTCTTATCTGCCTCGCTCTCTCTCACATCTGGCTTGCTCGATTGCTCTCATATCTGGCTCGCTCGCTTGCTCTCTTGTCTGGCTCGCTCTCTTATCTGGCTAGCTCTCATATCTGGCTGGCTCACTTGCTCTCATTTCTGGCTCGCTCGCTTGCTCTCATATCTGGCTCGCTCGCTTGCTCTCATATCTGGCTCTCTCGCTTGCTCTCTTGTCTGGCTCGCTCGCATATCTGGCTCGCTCGCTTGCTCTCTTGTCTTGCTCGCTCTCTTATCTGGCTCGCTCTCACATCTGGCTCGCTCGCTTGCTCTATATCTGGCTCGCTCGCTTGCTCTCTTGTCTTGCTTGCTCTCTTATCTGGCTTGCTCGCTAGTATATCTGGCTCGCTCGCTTGCTCTCTTGTCTGGCTTGCTCTCTTATCTGGCTCGCTCGCTCTCATATCTGGCTCGCTCACTTGCTCTCATGTCTGGCTCACTCGCTCTCATTTCTGGCTTTCCCGCTTGCTCTCTTGTCTGGTTCGCTGTTTTATCTGGCTCACTCTCATATCTGGCTAGCTCGCTTGCTCTCATATCTGGCTCGCTCGCTTGCTCTCTTGTCTGGCTCGCTCTCTTATCTGGCTCGCTCGCATATCTGGCTCGCTTGCTCTCATATCTGGCTCGCTCGATTGCTCTCATGTCTGACTCGCTCGATCTCATATCTGGTTCGCTCGCTTGCTCCCTTGTCTGGCTCGCTCTCTTATCTGGCTTGATCGCTAGCATATCTGGCTCGCTAGCTTGCTCTCTTGTCTGGTTCGCTCTCTTATCTGTCTCGCTTTCATATCTGGCTTGCTCGCTTGCACTCATATCTGGCTTACTCGCTTGCTCTCAAGTCTGGCTCGCTCGATTGCTCCCATATCTGGCTAGCTCGCTTGCTCTCTTGTCTTGCTCGCTCTCTTATCTGGCTCGCTCGCTCTCATATCTGGCTGGCGCGCTTGCTCTCATATCTGGCTCGCTCGCTTGCTCTCATATCTGGCTCGCTCACTCTCATGTCTGGCTCGCTCTCATATCTGGATCGCTCGCTTGCTCTCATATCTGGCTCGCTCGCTTGCTTAATTGTCTGTCTCGCTCTCTTATCTGCCTCACTTTCTCTCACATCTAGCTTGCTCGCTTGCTCTTATATCTGGCTCGCTCGCTGCTCTCTTGTCTGGCTCGCTCTCTTATCTGGCTCGCTCGCATATCTTGCTTGCTCGCTCTCATATCTGGCTCGCTCACTTGCTCTCATATCTGGCTCGCTCACTTGCTCTTTTGTCTGGCTCGCTCTCTTATCTGGCTTGCTCGCTAGCATATCTGGCTCGCTCGCTTGCTCTCTTGTCTGGCTTTCTCTCTTATCTGTCTCGCTCTCACATCTGGCTCGCTCGATTGCTCTATATCTGGCTCGCTCGCTTGCTCTCTTGTCTTGCTTGCTCTCTTATCTGGCTTGCTCGCTAGCATATCTGGCTCGCTCGCTTGCTCTGTTGTCTGGCTTGCTCTCTTATCTGGCTCGCTCGCTCTCATATCTGGCTCGCTCACTTGCTCTCATGTCTGGCTCACTCGCTCTCATTTCTGGCTTTCCCGCTTGCTCTCTTGTCTGGTTCGCTGTCTTATCTGGCTCACTCTCATATCTGGCTTGCTCGCTTGCTCTCATATCTGGCTCGCTCGCTTGCTCTCTTGTCTGGCTCGCTCTCTTATCTGGCTCGCTCGCATATCTGGCTCGCTTGCTCTCATATCTGGCTCGCTTGATTGCTCTCATGTCTGACTCGCTCGATCTCATATCTGGCTTTCTCACTTGCTCTCTTGTCTGGTTTGCTCTCTTATCTGGCTCGCTCTCATATCTGGCTTGCTCACTTGCTCTCATATCTGGCTCGCTCGCTTGCTCTCTTGTCTGGCTCGCTCTCTTATCTGGCTCACTCGCATATCTGGCTCGCTCGCTCTCACATCTGGCTGGCTCACTTGCTCTCATATCTGGCTCGCTCGCTCTCATATCTGGCTCGCTCTCTTGTCTGGTTCGCTCTCTTATCTGTCTCGCTCTCATATCTGGCTTGCTCGCTTGCTCTCATATCTGGCTCGCTCGCTTGCTCTCAAATCTGGCTCGCTCGCTTGCTCTCATATCTGGCTAGCTTGCTTGCTCTCTTGTCTTGCTCGCTCTCTTATCTGGCTCTCTCGCTCTCATATCTGGCTGGCTTGCTTGCTCTCATATCTGGCTCGCTTGCTTGCTCTCATATCTGGCTCACTCGCTCTCATGTCTGGCTCGCTCGCTCTCATGTCTGGCTCGCTCTCATATGTGGATCGCTCGCTTGCTCTCATATCTGGCTCGCTCGCTTGCTTAATTGTCTGGCTCGCTCTCTTATCTGCCTCGCTCTCTCTCACATCTGGCTTGCTCGCTTGCTCTCATATCTGGCTCGCTCGCTTGCTCTCTTGTCTGGCTTGCTCTCTTATCTGGCTTGCTCGCATATCTGGCTCGCTCGCTCTCACATCTGGCTGGCTTGCTTGCTCTCATATCTGGCTCGCTCGCTTGCTCTCATATCTGGCTCGCTCGCTCTCATGTCTGGCTCGCTCTCATATCTGGATCGCTCGCTTGCTCTCATATCTGGCTCGCTCGCTTGCTTAATTGTCTGGCTCGCTCTCTTATCTGCCTCGCTCTCTCTCACATCTGGCTTGCTCGATTGCTCTCATATCTGGCTCGCTCGCTTGCTCTCTTGTCTGGGTCGCTCTCTTATCTGGCTTGCGCTTATATCTGGCTTGCTAGCTTGCTCTCATATCTGGCTTGCTCGCTTGCTCTCATATTTGGCTCGCTCGCTCTCATATCTGGCTCGCTCGCTTGCTCTCATGTCTAGCTCGCTCGCTCTCATATCTGGCTTGCTCGCTTGCTCTCACATCTGGCTCGCTCGCTTGCTCTCTTGTCTGGCTCGCTCTCTTATCTGGCTCGCTCGCATATCTGGCTCGCTCGCTCTCACATCTGGCTGGCTCGCTTGCTCTCATATCTGGCTCGCTCTCATATCTGGCTCGCTCGCTTGCTCTCTTGTCTGGTTCGCTCTCTTATCTGTCTCGCTTTCATATCTGGCTTGCTCGCTTGCTCTCATATCTG
Source organism: Hyla sarda (assembly GCF_029499605.1). NCBI lineage: Eukaryota > Metazoa > Chordata > Amphibia > Anura > Hylidae > Hyla > Hyla sarda. The sequence goes on from NW_026609719.1 coordinate 23,953, forward strand.
GCTTACTCGCTTGCTCTCAAGTCTGGCTCGCTCGATTGCTCTCATATCTGGCTAGCTCGCTTGCTCTCTTGTCTTGCTCGCTCTCTTATCTGGCTCGCTCGCTCTCATATCTGGCTGGCGCGCTTGCTCTCATATCTGGCTCGCTCGCTTGCTCTCATATCTGGCTCGCTCACTCTCATGTCTGGCTCGCTCTCATATCTGGATCGCTCGCTTGCTCTCATATCTGGCTCGCTCGCTTGCTTAATTGTCTGTCTCGCTCTCTTATCTGCCTCACTTTCTCTCACATCTGGCTTGCTCGCTTGCTCTTATATCTTGCTCGCTCGCTGCTCTCTTGTCTGGCTCGCTCTCTTATCTGGCTCGCTCGCATATCTTGCTTGCTCGCTCTCATATCTGGCTCGCTCACTTGCTCTCATATCTGGCTCGCTCACTTGCTCTTTTGTCTGGCTCGCTCTCTTATCTGGCTTGCTCGCTAGCATATCTGGCTCGCTCGCTTGCTCTCTTGTCTGGCTTTCTCTCTTATCTGTCTCGCTCTCACATCTGGCTCGCTCGCTTGCTCTATATCTGGCTCGCTCGCTTGCTCTCTTGTCTTGCTTGCTCTCTTATCTGGCATGCTCGCTAGCATATCTGGCTCGCTCGCTTGCTCTCTTGTCTGGCTTGCTCTCTTATCTGGCTCGCTCGCTCTCATATCTGGCTCGCTCACTTGCTCTCATGTCTGGCTCACTCACTCTCATTTCTGGCTTTCCCGCTTGCTCTCTTGTCTGGTTCGCTGTTTTATCTGGCTCACTCTCATATCTGGCTAGCTCGCTTGCTCTCATATCTGGCTCGCTCGCTTGCTCTCTTGTCTGGCTCGCTCTCTTATCTGGCTCGCTCGCATGTCTGGCTCGCTTGCTCTCATATCTGGCTCGCTCGATTGCTCTCATGTCTGACTCGCTCGATCTCATATCTGGTTCGCTCGCTTGCTCCCTTGTCTGGCTCGCTCTCTTATCTGGCTTGATCGCTAGCATATCTGGCTCGCTAGCTTGCTCTCTTGTCTGGTTCGCTCTCTTATCTGTCTCGCTTTCATATCTGGCTTGCTCGCTTGCTCTCATATCTGGCTTACTCGCTTGCTCTCAAGTCTGGCTCGCTCGATTGCTCTCATATCTGGCTAGCTCGCTTGCTCTCTTGTCTTGCTCGCTCTCTTATCTGGCTCGCTCGCTCTCATATCTGGCTGGCGCGCTTGCTCTCATATCTGGCTCGCTCGCTTGCTCTCATATCTGGCTCGCTCACTCTCATGTCTGGCTCGCTCTCATATCTGGATCGCTCGCTTGCTCTCATATCTGGCTCGCTCGCTTGCTTAATTGTCTGTCTCGCTCTCTTATCTGCCTCACTTTCTCTCACATCTAGCTTGCTCGCTTGCTCTTATATCTGGCTCGCTCGCTGCTCTCTTGTCTGGCTCGCTCTCTTATCTGGCTCGCTCGCATATCTTGCTTGCTCGCTCTCATATCTGGCTCGCTCACTTGCTCTCATATCTGGCTCGCTCACTTGCTCTTTTGTCTGACTCGCTCTCTTATCTGGCTTGCTCGCTAGCATATCTGGCTCGCTCGCTTGCTCTCTTGTCTGGCTTTCTCTCTTATCTGTCTCGCTCTCACATCTGGCTCGCTCGATTGCTCTATATCTGGCTCGCTCGCTTGCTCTCTTGTCTTGCTTGCTCTCTTATCTGGCTTGCTCGCTAGCATATCTGGCTCGCTCGCTTGCTCTCTTGTCTGGCTTGCTCTCTTATCTGGCTCGCTCGCTCTCATATCTGGCTCGCTCACTTGCTCTCATGTCTGGCTCACTCGCTCTCATTTCTGGCTTTCCCGCTTGCTCTCTTGTCTGGTTCGCTGTCTTATCTGGCTCACTCTCATATCTGGCTTGCT
>NW_026609720.1:0-25830 GCF_029499605.1 Hyla sarda
TGGACACCCCATTCCACTGGTTGATGTGGTTGTGCCACATGTGTAAATCAGCCAGTGCCTCGGGACCCAACTTGACCTGACTACTTGGCTTGGTTGCTGAAGACAGTAGTGCTAACAACCTAGAAACAAAAGATCTACCTTGTGGAATTATCTGCATAGCGAAGGCCAACATACCTAACAGGCTCTGGAGTTCCACCCTTGATGTCACCCTGGTTCTCACAAATTTCTGGATGGTCTCCTTGATCCTGCTTAACTTGTCTGCTGGCAGGCTAGCCTGCATTTTCTCCGTGTCTAATATCACGCCAAGGAACGCTGGACCTTCTGTTTTTTTGGGAGACACAGGTACACCAAGGGTATGGAACAATGACCTCAATATGGGCAGGCTGTCGGGATCACACCCTGGGGAATCTAACAAGAGGAAATCATCCAGATAATGTATCACGTGTCTGCAAGCTGATACATTGACCAACGCCCAGTGTAACGCTCGTGCCAGCTGTTCGAACAACCAAGGGCTGCTTTTTGAGCCGAACGTTAATTTCGACGCGAAATAGTACATGCCCTGCCATTTTATGCCATACCACTTCCAAAACTCTTCTGCCACTGGTAACAACTTAAAGGCATCAGTAATGTCCGCCTTCGCCAACCATGTGCCTGGTCCCAACTGAAGAATGACCTGTATAGCCTGGTCTATGGAAGCGTATTTCATAGAAAATTCCTCAGATGGGATCAGGGCGTTTAAACTGGGTACCACAGAGGAATACGGGGCAGATAAATCGTAAATTAGACGGTTTTTATTTGAGAATTTTCCCGTCACCACCCCCACCGGGCTGACCCTCCAAACTTCAAATGGTGAGGACTGGAATGGCCCGATGATAAAGCCCTTCGCCAATTCCTGCTGTATCAATTCCGTGACCACCTGGGGCTGTTTCGTGGCTGACGCTAGATTCTCACACTCAAAAGTGGATTGAGGTAACGCCACTAACCCTGTGTGAAAACCCGTCCTGAAACCTGTGAGTAACCATTGTACCCAGTCTTGTTCCGGGTGACTAGCCAACACACAAGCCAACGCATCCACCTGAACCCGTCTAGTCAAGACTGCTGAGACCTCTGGGAGCACAACGAGCTGGGATGGGCCCGGAAGCAAAGTAAGCAGACGTGCAACAACCTACAGTTACTGAAATTACAACTCGACAAATTGTAGTTGTTGCACACCTGGCTCTTGCCCAGGAATCTCACGGGGCGCCCCAGTTTGTCTACTGCAGACGAGAACTTGTGACCGGGAGCAGGTGACGCCATGATACCCCTGCTGGTGCTTGGCTCTGGTTCTTGGCTAACGCTGGAACACCACGGGGCAGTGTGGGAAATGGATTGGCAGATCGTGCAGGTAGGTGCCTTCAACCCAGCGAAGTGCTTACAATACAGCTCGGTGTCCACGACACTCCAGTCTGTCTCGTAAGCAAACTGACTGACCCCTGCCGCTGCCTTTGCCGCAAAGGACTTGTGGTACTCATAGAAATAGGACCCACCATACTTATATGCAAACTCAGACAACTTGTATAAGTACAGATCCAGCTCCTCCCTTTTTTCTGGTTTTTCTGTGCAAACCACATCTCTGTATAAACTGAAAGCAATAACAAATTCAACTATTGTAAGCTTGCAATTTAACCTGGCATCCTTACTCTTGAAGACAACTGAGACCTCCCCGCACGCTACTGTCTTGGTCTCAGTGACGTCCTGAGTACTGATAAGCAAGGATGCCAGGTTAACGTCCTTGCCATCGAGGATATCTCTGCAAATGGCAGTAGGAATGAAGTGGGACGGCGTAATCTTTGGAGGCATGGTTCCCCTACCTACAGGCATTGCCACCGCAGAAGTAGCTGGGGCTGCCGATGCAACTACCGCAGGAGGGACTGATGCTTGGGATGCACCACCCTTCTCCATTGTGTCCATTCTGGATTGCAGGCTGGACAAAGAAGACATCATGCTGTTCATCATGTTGTGTAGTTGTGCCAAAGACGTGGCCACGGTCTGCCCTGACATGTCCCGCTAGCTTCCTCTCCTGACATTAGCAGCTTGTACAATTCCGCTTTCCTGGCTGAAGCCGGAAATGGAATTCCCTTCTTGCGGAGTTCCTCCATCAATCTGGGAATTGTCCATGACCTATAAGCAGTACCCACTCCCTGCTCGGAGCTCCTGGCAGGGGTCTCTGGGACAGACAAGGTCTCTTCAATGTCTGATGCGTTTGACATGATGCTACCACCTGTCCGGGCCGTAACGGGTGCCGGGGAAAGATTAGTGAGACATGAGAACCACATACGACTATCAACTCCACCCAAACACACCCCCTAATTACTGACCTGCAAACAACCAGCGCCAATCGTCTGGCAAGGACCTAAAACGACATTATATATTAGCATGCTACCATGCAACAACTTTGAACTCAAGTGCCTACCACCTCATTGTGTACCAAAGCGGCTATCCTAGTCGATGATCCGAGCAACTGTGAACCGTCCCAACTGCAGTGGTACCCTTATTTATGCAACCATCACCCTGATCCTATCATAACACCATGCGCGAGTGAGGATCCGAGCGCTTGACGTTGGCGCTGGCCCGTGTAAGATGTGGTAATGAATGTGTCACACCGTGCCTAAGAATCATGCCATTGCTCTGACAACCGCGTCAATAGCCACCTTGTTGTAGGCCCCCCCTTACAGATGTATCAGGAGACAGTCGCGTATACCAATACAGTCGAGTGTTGCTCTGAAGACGTGTCAGCAGCAACCTGATCGTTGTTGCCCGCCCCCTGAGTGTGTCAGGACAATGGTAGAATATGTGCTCATACTTAACGTGTGGTATACTCTGAAGACGTGTCAGCAGCAACCAATCGTAGGTTGCCCCCCTGAAAGCGTGTCAGGAACACGGGCGAACGCCTACTACAAAAGTATGCCGTAACGTAAGCTCTGAAGACGTGTCAGCAGCAAACCAGCCGAAGCTACCCCCTGAAAGCGTGTCAGGGTAATGGGTTAATGTCTACCTGCATGTGTTATGTGTGGTATGCTCTGAAGGACGTGTCAGCAGCAACCAAGTATAGGTTGCCCCCCTGAAGGCGTGTCAGGAACACGGGCTAACGCCTACTTAACAATGTGCTGTAAGGTAAGCTCTGAAAACGTGTCAGCCGCAAACCAAGTAGGTTACCCCCCTGAAAAGCGTGTCAGGACAACGGGTTAAATGCCTACTCATTGGTAACTTGTGACTCCGTGTCAGTAGACATAGACGTATGTAAAAGGTGTCAGGAGTGCCGGAATCACCTGCTCCTAAGTGGCATCTAACGTGTCCTAAATGTACGTCGTGAGACCAGTCGTGGTAAAGTGAACAACATTTTTTTTTTTTTTTTTTTTTTTTACATCGGTCTCCAACCCAGCAATTTGCATCGGAGTCCGATCCATACACTGTTTATGACAACACTGACGTTTGCTCGAAGAAGACGCGGCTGACGGCCGCTCTGGAAACATGTCCACGGCCTAGCTGTGCGGTCCTGCCATAGCCATGTCTCCAGAGCAACCACAGCACGCGCACCGCCCGATCCGTCCGCGTGCGTCAGAATAGTCAACAACCTTGCATCATTTATAACCACCTCTAACCCCAAGTGCTGCTAAATACTCTTGAAACATACCTACCAGTCTAGAATGACGACAGGACTTGTACCAAGTACTCTTGTACCTGTGAAGTACAAATGACATGACAACCCTTTGCCAATTGATATTACCCCTATAACATTGTGACAACTGCGGCTCAATGATTTGACAGCATCCTGGTGCAAATGCTGCGACTATTACAGAATGCCCCCTCGTAACGTCTGTGGTGTAAGACCCCTGCGGCACTGCCGAACCCACCGCCCCCCTCCCCCTGTATCATGATCGCTATTCAATACCCAACTCTAGTATACATGAGGATCCCACGAATCCACCGCATACGTGGATTAGCTCTCGGTCGGCAGATGACTGCCCTCGCAGCGGACTACGTGTCTTTGACAGGCGCCGGGACCCGGCACTTACCCGATCTTCTAGTTAGAGTCTGGAGACGTACACCGCCCGCTCACTGTGCGCCGTTGTCAGAACCGGAAGTCCCTGATTGATGACGTCACCTTCCTCCGACGTCCACCAACGCTGTACGACGAACGCCCCGGCCGCAGAGAGGCCGGGCGTTAAATACCCCTGGCCCCTCCCACAAATTCAGCCGATATGCTTCCCACATATATATATATATATATATATATATATATATGTTTTCCAGTGGAGTCCCCCTTTAAGAGGTTAAAAAAAGAAATAAAAAAAATTATTTAGCATTTGTAAAAATTCACATATTAGGCGCAAATGGGTTAAAATGTCACAAAGAAGACACCAACAAATCAGTGTACTGCAGTGAAAAATGTGCACCAGGACCATATTTATCATACAACATTAATACATTTGGTGCATATACACATTTTATATGCCGTATCCAGCCATATTACAGGCTGCAGCCTGATGCAGAGCTGAGTGTGTTATACAGAGCTGAGTGTGTTATACAGAGCTGAGTGTGTTGTGCAGTGCTGAGCATGTTGTGCAGTGTTGAGTGTGCTGTGCAGTGCTGAGTGTGTTGTGCAGTGCTGAGTGTGTTGTGCAGTGCTGAGTGTGCTGTGCAGTCCTGAGCGTGTTGTGCAGTGCTGAGTGTGTTGTGCAGAGCTGAGTGTGTTGTGCAGTGCTGAGTGTGTTGTGCAGTACTGAGCGTGTTGTGCAGTGCTGAGCGTGTTGTGCAGTGCTGAGCGTGTTGTGCAGTGCTGAGCGTGTTGTGCAGTACTGAGGGTGTTGTGCAGTCCTGAGCGTGTTGTGCAGTGCTGAGTGTGTTGTGCAGAGCTGAGTGTGTTGTGCAGAGCTGAGTGTGTTGTGCAGTGCTGAGTGTGTTGTGCAGTGCTGAGTGTGTTGTGCAGTGCTGAGTGTGTTGTGCAGAGCTGAGGGTGTTGTGCAGTGCTGAGGGTGTTGTGCAGTGCTGAGTGTGTTGTGCAGAGCTGAGGGTGTTGTGCAGTGCTGAGTGTGTTGTGCAGTGCTGAGGGTGTTGTGCAGTGCTGAGGGTGTTGTGCAGTGCTGAGGGTGTTGTGCAGTGCTGAGGGTGTTGTGCAGTGCTGAGGGTGTTGTGCAGTGCTGAGTGTGTTGTGCAGTACTGAGGGTGTTGTGTTAGTGCTGAGTGTGTTGTGCAGTGCTGAGTGTGGTGTGCAGTGCTGAGGGTGTTGTGCAGTGCTGAGTGTGTTGTGCAGTGCTGAGGGTGTTGTGCAGTGCTGAGGGTGTTGTGCAGAGCTGAGTGTGTTGTGCAGTGTTGAGGGTGTTGTGCAGTGCTGAGTGTGTTGTGCAGTGTTGAGGGTGTTGTGCAGTGCTGAGGGTGTTGTGCAGTGCTGAGGGTGTTGTGCAGTGTTGAGGGTGTTGTGCAGTGCTGAGTGTGTTGTGCAGTGCTGAGTGTGTTGTGCAGTGCTGAGTGTGTTGTGCAGTACTGAGTGTGTTGTGCAGTGCTGAGTGTGTTGTGCAGTACTGAGTGTGTTGTGCAGTGCTGAGGGTGTTGTGTAGTGCTGAGGGTGTTGTGCAGTGCTGAGTGTGTTGTGCAGTGCTGAGTGTGTTGTGCAGTGCTGAGTGTGTTGTGCAGTGCTGAGTGTGTTGTGCAGTACTGAGTGTGTTGTGCAGTGCTGAGGGTGTTGTGCAGTGCTGAGGGTGTTGTGCAGTGCTGAGTGTGTTGTGCAGTGCTGAGTGTGTTGTGCAGTGCTGAGGGTGTTGTGCAGTCCTGAGGGTGTTGTGCAGAGCTGAGTGTGTTGTGCAGTACTGAGGATGTTGTGTTAGTGCTGAGGGTGTTGTGTTAGTGCTGAGTGTGTTGTGCAGTCCTGAGTGTGTTGTGCAGTGCTGAGTGTGTTGTGCAGTGCTGAGGGTGTTGTGCAGTACTGAGTGTGTTGTGCAGTACTGAGGGTGTTGTGTTAGGGCTGAGTGTGTTGTGCAGTGCTGAGTGTGTTGTGCAGTGCTGAGTGTGTTGTGCAGTGCTGAGTGTGTTGTGCAGTGCTGAGTGTGTTGTGCAGTGCTGAGGGTGTTGTGCAGTGCTGAGTGTGTTGTGCAGTGCTGAGTGTGTTATGCAGTACTGAGGGTGTTGTGTTAGTGCTGAGGGTGTTGTGCAGTGCTGAGTGTGTTGTGCAGTGCTGAGTGTGTTGTGCAGTGCTGAGTGTGTTGTGCAGAGCTGAGTGTGTTGTGCAGTGCTGAGTGTGTTGTTCTCCATCCAGCAGGTGATCCCTTCCCTGATCCGGAGCTGCAGGAGAGGGAGGAGAGAGGTGACTGTCAGGTCTGGGAACATCTCTGCACCCCTGCGACTTCCTGAAGGGAGAGAGAGAGGGAGGAGGAGCAGAGCGGAGGAAAACAAGCAACTTCCCAACTCCGTCCCTCCTGTCTATCCCAGCCTGGAGCAATGGGGAACCCCCTGCAACCCCACCTGTGACCCCCTCATCTGGAGCTTCGTCACCGCTAAGGGGGGTGGGACAGGTGAGCCCACCTGAGCAGGCTGCCTGCATGGGATGCACTGTGAGCTTCATCTGCTGTGAAGAAGACCCCTTCTACATGTCTGCAGACCCCAACCACACCAGCATGGAGGAGAAGGAGAAACTCCTTCCTAAGGTAAAACTGTTCGCTCCATAAAGAATGTACAGATTTGAATTAGTGGATTAACTCTTTGCGGCGGTGTTGAATGGGCATAATTTACTGAATGTGGCAGAGTTGCTGCAGTCCAAGCTAAAATCCTAGATCACATTTGTAATATCACCAGGAGTTGTGCCAGATGACTAATTCAGCTCTACTGCATGTGACCAACTCTGCTTTGCTATAGATGCAGATTTTAGAAGTTTTTAGCTGATATTTACTTAGTTGAGATACTATAGAAGGGTTAGCTGCAGTCTAAGGTAACATGTCTTATCCTTTCATTGAGTTGTTGTAAATGACCAACTCAGCTCCGCTATGTACACAGATTGAAGATGCCGAATCTGACATGTCACATCCTTTTTGAACATTTTGATGTTGTCTGAACAAGTTCGCCTGCAGTCCTGTGTAAATCCCCAGACAACATTGTTATCCCCATGTATCATGTTTGAAGCTGATGTGGTACTACATTTTCTGCTTCATCTGTACAGTGATCCCTCACCTTACAATGGCCTCAACATACAATAGTTTCAACATACAATGGTATTTTCTGGACCATTGTAACTTGAAACCAGACTCAACATACAATACTACGGACAGTCCAGATCTGTGATACCTGTCACAACTGGAGGAACTGACCAATCAGAATGGGCATTTTACTGGTAAATCACCTGTATTACTGAAGTGCATGCACTGACTGGTGTCTGGTAGCGCCCCCTACAGTACAGTGAGGAACTACATGTTATGTACTACTCCTTACCTGTATTACTGAAGTGCATGCACTGACTGGTGTCTGGTAGCGCCCCCTACAGTACAGTGAGGAACTACACGTTCTGTACTACTCCTTACCTGTATTACTGAAGTGCATGCACTGACTGGTGTCTGGTAGCGCCCCCTACAGTACAGGGAGGAACTACAAGTTCCATACTACTCTTTACCTGTGCCAGGGTTAGTTGCTCCATTGGACACCAGGTAAGGGCGGCTCCATTTGGGACACTGTGTATTGTATAGGATGCTGAAGAAGCTTCTGTCCTCTACATAAACCATTGTTTCCCAACCAGGTTGTCTCCAGCTGTTGCAAAACTACAACTCCCAGCATGCCCGGACAGCCAACGGCTGTCCGGGCATGCTGGGAGTTGTAGTTTTGCAATAGCTGGAGGCACCCTGGTTGGGAAACACTGACATAGACATTGATTTACAGCTCCCAGCAGATCTTTATTACTTTTATATGTAAGGATTTGCTTTATCTATATTGGTTATCTACTTATTTTTCTTTAATCTTCACTTTTGCCTTTTTTTCGGATGACATTTTGGTGGCTTCAGAACGAATTACCAGGTTTCCATAGAGTTGTGGTCTCAACATACAATGGTTTCAACATACAATGGTCATCCTGGAACCAATTAATATTGTAACTTGAGGGAGCACTGTATAATGTTCATGGGATATTTTACCCTTCATCTGACGTCCTCAGTGTTTGGGAATTTAGAAGAGGCAGGTAGTAAAAAAAATACATCGGGGTTGTTGTCGCTTCTGTCAGTTTGCAACAATGTATCAGTTATTATTCGCAGAGATAATGTGGCGGGTTACTCTTTAGTCTGGAGCACTCCCAACCAGGGTGCCTCCAGCTGTTGCAAAACTACAACTTCCAGCATGCCCAGACAGCCTTTGGCTGTCTGGGCATGCTGGGAGTTGTAGTTTTGCAACAGCTGGAGGCACTCTGGTTGGGAAACACTGATCTGGAGCGTGGTGCTCATATATGAGTTAGAAAGCATTAGCACTGTATAAAGAAACCTTCTGTAACTTTGTATTCTGTTCAGTTTCCCATTAATTTCATTACCTTTGCTTGCTGTCAGTGAGTGGGATTGTTCTTGTTAACACCCAGAGGCTCTAAGGGTACCTTCACACGTGCAGATTTTTAAGCGGGTTCTCCGCTGCGTATTTGAAAGTGGGCGGGCTCTTCTCGGCTGTCCGCAGCAGATTTTCCGCGGCTGAATGTGCACTGAGGAAAATCTGCCGCGAGCCCCATTGAAGTCAGTAGGGACTGTGGCGGATTTTCCGCAGCGAAAATTCCGCCGCGGAAAATCTGCTGCGGACAGCCGAGAAGAGCCCGCCCACTTTCAAATACGCAGCAGAAAACCCGCTAAAAAATCCACGCGTGTGAAGGTACCTTAAACCTGTAGAAATCTAAGAGTTTGTTACAATTATTTGCCGCCTAGAAAATCCTCTGTGAGCGGAATACAGCACAAGTCTCCCTCCTGCCCTGGTAGTTTGTTAAGCTCCCGGAAGATTCTCCAGAATGGATACAATTTTAGCAAATTCTTATCAGTGAGAAGTATTAGGGTCTATTCACACAGGTGGAATTTCCGCACCAATTCTGCATCCGCTTCCTTGGGTGTTTTCTGGCTTGTGCAGATTTTATGTAGAATTGGTGCGTAAATTCCGCAAGTGGAAATTCAGTGTGGAATCTCATAGAAGTCTATGGAGGTATATAAACATCATTTATATAAAACCAGTCCTCAAGGTACAACTTGAAATGATGAAAAATAGGTAAAATAAGAGTTGGTCCAGTAAAATTTAATATATGGTATTTATTAGATACAACAATTAATTAAAATATATATGTATAATAAAGGACGACCTATAAAGCCCCAGCAGGGCCCTTGCGTGGGGTATAGGGGTCCGAGAGAATAATAAGAATAGTAATGAAAATTATAAAAAATTATAAAAAATGTAGGGGTATGCTGTATATCGAAACAATTATTAATAGTCTCTAGTTTAGATTAAATTCATTCGGTTGAAGCGATTATTACTCAATTTGTCGCAGATCAATCAAAACTGTTTAGAATGTTCAGCGTTGAAGTGAAAGTATACTGTGCTAATAAGCTGGTAGGTTATCACAGTTCATTCAGAAATTGGGGATACGGAGTAGTTGTAGTAATGCAGTGTAACAATATTGACACAGTTCTTGAGGCAATATACTAATATTATCACAGCTCAGTGGTCGGTAGGTGATACAAAGTTATTGTAGGACAGCGCTGCGCTGAGATATCGTCTGAACGGCTGTATATGATAGGGTTCGGTGCACAGCACCACTTACCGGCTCCTGAGGGGAACAGGACAGGATAGGCTGGCACGGCCGGGCAGTCGGCACAAATGGGTAAGTGCCTGTCCGGCAGTTGGGTGGCTGAGTCCTGGGCTGGCGTCCGGCCTATTGAAGTAGATGTCCTGGACTCTGATTTGCTGCTGGGTGTTCCGGAGCTGGTTGCGGGAGTGGTGATCTGTGATGGCGTCCTCGTGTCTGAACAGAGCGCTGACTTCGCGCGTGATGCGGTGGTCACCGAACAAAGGGCATCCAGCAGTTGCAAATGGCGGAATGGCAGATTGATTCTGAATGTCGATATACAGTATATTATAGAAAAGCTATACAGTGGTCCCTCAACATACGATGGTAATCCGTTCCAAACAGACCATCATTTGTTGAAACCATCGCATGTTGAGGGATCCGTGCAATGTAAAGTATAGGACAGTGGTCTACAACCTGCGGACCTCCAGATGTTGCAAAACTACAACACCCAGCATGCCCGGACAGGCAACGGCTGTCCGGGCATGCTGGGTGTTGTAGTTTTGCAACATCTGGAGGTCCGCAGGTTGTAGACCACTGTTAGAGGAAGTTGTACTCACGTGTCCCCGCCGCTCCGGACCGTCACCGCTTGTCACCGCTGCCCAGGATGTCGCCGTCCATCGCTGTCGCCGCGTCCCCGATGCTCCGGTAAGGCCTCTTCTTCCCTGACATCCGCGCTCTCCTTCGCCGCCATCACGCCGCTCCTATTGGATGACGGGACGGCGTGCGCAGCGACGTGATGACGACGATGGAGAGCGCCGACGATGCAGGGGATCCCGAAGAGGACGCGCCGGAGCCCCGAGGACAGGTAAATGATTGTCAGCAAAGGGCACGGGGCACCGTAAACGGCTATCCGGGGGCAGCTGAAGCAGTCTGCGCTGAGGGATAGCCATTTATGCGATGCCCCGACATACAAAAGCATCATATGTTGATGCTGCCTCTGAGAGTGATCGTATGCTGAAATTATCGTATGTCGGGGCCATCGTAGGTCGGGGGTCACTGTATATATATGGTATGTCGGGGCCATCGTAGGTCGGGGGTCACTGTATATATATGGTATGTCGGGGCCATCGTAGGTCGGGGGGGTCACTGTATATATATGGTATGTCGGGGCCATCGTAGGTCGGGGGGTCACTGTATATATATGGTATGTCGGGGGCCATCGTAGGTCGGGGGGTCACTGTATATATATATGGTATGTCGGGGCCATCATAGGTCGGGGGTCACTGTATATATATGGTATGTCGGGGCCATCGTAGGTCGGGGGGTCACTGTATATATATGGTATGTCGGGGCCATCGTAGGTCGGGGGGTCACTGTATATATATGGTATGTCGGGGCCATCGTAGGTCGGGGGGTCACTGTATGTATATGGTATGTCAGGCCATCGTAGGTCGGGGGGTCACTGTATGTATATGGTATGTCGGGGCCATCGTAGATCGGGGGGTCACTGTATATATATATGGTATGTCAGGCCATAGTAGGTCGGGGGGTCACTGTATATATATGGTATGTCGGGACCATCGTAGGTCGGGGGGGTCACTGTATATATATGGTATGTCGGGGCCATCATAGGCCGGGGGTCACTGTATATATATGGTATGTCGGGGCCCTCGTAGGTCGGGGGGGGGGTCACTGTATATATATGGTATGTCGGGGCCATCGTAGGTCGGGGGGGTCACTGTATATATATGGTATGTCGGGGCCATCATAGGCCGGGGGTCACTGTATATATATGATATGTCGGGGCCATCGTAGGTCGGGGGATCACTATACGCGTTTCAAGGCCTCGGGCCTTTTCTTCAGTACCATTGCTTTCACTTCAACGCTGAACATTCTAAACATTTTTGACTGATCTGCGACAAATTGAGTAATAATCGCTTCAACCGAATGAATTTCATCTATACTAGAGACTATTAATAATTGTTTCGATATACAGCATATCCCTACATTTTTTATAATTTTTTTACCATTTTTATTACTATTCTTATTATTCTCTTGGACCCCTATACCCCATGCAAGGGCCCTGCTGGGGCTTTATAGGTCGTCCTTTATTATACATATATATTTTAATTAATTGTTGTATCTAATAAATACCATATATTAAATTTTACTGGACCAACTCTTATTTTACCTATTTTTCATAATTTAAAATTGTACCTTGAGGACTGGTTTTATATAAATGATGTCTATATACCTCCATATATTTTAATTATAGGCCTTCTTGGGTAAAGGTAACACCTTTAACCTCAGGCACAATCTACTACTAATTGAGCTACACAACTTTATACATTTCTCTCATCGAAGTCTATTGGGCTTTTATTTGAGGCGGAGTTCTGACCGTGTGAATAGACCCTTTAGGACCTCACAGGTTTTATTCATCTGGATGGAGGCAAGAATGTTTTCATTCTCTTAGCAAGCAGAGATCTTCAGTGTCTCATTCGTGGACAGGTGTGCACCTCCAAACGATTGGCAGATACAATTTATTCATGTAAGGAACCCCTTTAAGTCACCTCAAGATCCAATGGAAAAGATTTATCAAAACCTGTGCAGAAGAAAAAAGGACCAGTTACCCATAAAAACCAATCAGATTGCTAAAAGGCTTTTAAAAAAATAAAATAGGCAATCTGATTGGTTGTTATGGACAACTGCTCCACTTTTCCTCTGCACGGGTTTGGATAAATCTCCCAAAATGTGCATCACAGCCGCTATGATGCCCCCAGGGCGCCTGACACACACATAGTACACCCGCACAATTGTTACACGATTCTTACACTAGTAACAGAGCTCAGGCCTCCGTCCTGTCATCTGGATGTAAGTGATCACTGTGTGTAGATGGGAAAAGGAAGAATGTTCCCATTCACTGACAGCAAGCCGTGGTCTTAAAACTGGGGAGAACTGAACAAGCAAATACAATATATTACACGGATAATGTTTCAGCACACATTGATGAAAGGGTTTTATCCCACTAAAAACTTCTCCCCCATCCAGAGTAGAGGTGATAAGTGTCTGATGGGTGTGGCCTGAGTGACGGGCGTGGTCTGAGTGACGGGCGTGGTCTGAGTGACGGGCGTGGTCTGAGTGATGGGTGTGGTCTGAGTGATGGGTGTGGTCTGAGTGTCTGATGGGTGTGGTCTGAGTGGGTGTGGTCTCTGAGTGATGGGTGTGGTCTGAGTGATGGGTGTGGTCTGAGTGACGGGTGTGGTCTGAGTGACGGGTGTGGTCTGAGTGACGGGCGTGGTCTGAGTGGCGGGCGTGGTCTGAGTGATGGGTGTGGTCTGAGTGACGGGCGTGGTCTGAGTGGCGGGCGCGGTCTGAGTGGCGGGCGCGGTCTGAGTGGCGGGCGCGGTCTGAGTGGCGGGCGCGGTCTGAGTGGCGGGCGCGGTCTGAGTGGCGGGCGCGGTCTGAGTGGCGGGCGCGGTCTGAGTGGCGGGTGTGGTCTGAGTGTCTGGCGGGTGTGGTCTGAGTGTCTGGCGGGTGTGGTCTGAGTGTCTGGTGGGTGTGGTCTGAGTGTCTGGTGGGTGTGGTCTGTGTCTGGTGGGTGTGGTCTGAGTGATGGGTGTGGTCTGAGTGTTTGGCGGGTGTGGTCTGAGTGTCTGGCGGGTGTGGTCTGAGTGTCTGGCGGGTGTGGTCTGAGTGTCTGGTGGGTGTGGTCTGAGTGTCTGGTGGGTGTGGTCTGTGTCTGGTGGGTGTGGTCTAAGTGATGGGTGTGGTCTGACTGCTGGGACCACCACTGATCAGGAGAACAAGAGTCCCCAGCGTCCCCTGAGTGCAGCCCAGTGCTGCTTCTTTCAGTCTATGGTAAAGAGAGGGGGCTAAGTGCACATGCCCGACCATTGTTAAATTAAAGGGGGGACTTGGGCCCCCAAATCTCATGATCAGCGGGGTCCTAGCGATTTATCCCCTCCTGTGGATAGGAAATACATAATGATTATCCTTAAAACCCTCTACCCCTCATATAATGAAACATTCTGTAACTTTTCAACTATATTTTTGTTTGATTTGAAGATCTTTTAGCTGTTAGTGCAAGAGCCACTTTATAGAGGTGAAGGTTCGTTACAGTTATATCCAGTCTAGATAAGTAATCATTTCTATCGTGTCCTGGTAATTTGTTACAGTGTATCAGTTTAGGTAAAACGTATTAGCCAGGACTGCATGCAGTTAAGATTATGTGGATACAGTCATAATATATAGAGAATATCCCATTAGTATTACCCATCCTGTGCGCTGAGAATAAGATCCTTTTTTCGGTTTTCGTACCATTTTCATTCATCTCTCTATATGCGCGACCCTCGGTGGATGTGGTCGATTTGTTTGCATTTTATTTTCTCACATTATCAGAGGCTTCGGAGCAGGTTGGGACAGGGAAGTGGCTCTTGTGTCTTATTGTTTATGCAGACCAGTGGATGGTCACCTTTTGTGTCTGAGGTGGTACTACAAGTCCCAGCAGACAAGGACAGAGCCTGCAGAGACGTGTGAGGTCAACATGAATTGTCAAGTCTGTAAATTGCTGAAGAAGTCGTCCTCTGCTGTCACATTGTTACAAAGTTCAGTCAGCTATTTCTTGGAGGTTCCATCTATTTATAGAAAAGCGGGATACAAACCAGTACTAGACTGCAGAACCTGTCACCCAGCTCTCCGAGCCCCAGAAGGTCACACCTAATACTTTGACTGCAGGACCTGTCACCCAGCTCTCCAAACCCCAGAAGGTGACACCTAATACTATGACCGCAGGACCCATCACCCAGCTTTCCCTGGCCCCATTACACAAGATCAGTGGTCTTCAAACTGCAGACCACCAGATGTTGCAAAACTACAACTCCCAGCATGCACAGACATCCAACGGCTGTCCGTGCATGCTGGGAGTTGTAGTTTTGCAACATCTGGAGGTCCGCAGGTTGAAGACCACAGCACTAGATGATATAAGGGGCCCTTACATTACACTAGATGATATAAGGGGCCCTTACATTACACTAGATGATATAAGGGGCCCTTACATTACAGTAGATGATATAAGGGGCCCTTACATTACACTAGATGATATAAGGGGCCCTTACATTACACTAGATGATATAAAGGGCCCTTACATTACACTAGATGATATAAAGGGCCCTTACATTACACTAGATGATATACGGGGCCCTTACATTACACTAGATGATATAAAGGGCCCTTACATTACACTAGATGATATACGGGGCCCTTACATTACACTAGATGATATACGGGGCCCTTACATTACACTAGATGATATAAAGGGCCCTTACATTACACTAGATGATATAAAGGGCCCTTACATTACACTAGATGATATAAGGGGCCCCTACATTACACTAGATGATATAAAGGGCCCTTACATTACACTAGATGATATAAAGGGCCCTTACATTACACTAGATGATATAAAGGGCCCTTACATTACACTAGATGATATAAGGGGCCCTTACATTACACTAGATGATATAAGGGGCCCTTACATTACACTAGATGATATAAGGGGCCCTTACATTACACTAGATGATATAAAGGGCCCTTACATTACACTAGATGATATAAGGGGCCCTTACATTACACTAGATGATATAAGGGGCCCTTACATTACACTAGATGATATAAGGGGCCCTTACATTACACTAGATGATATAAAGGGCCCTTACATTACACTAGATGATATAAGGGGCCCTTACATTACACTAGATGATATAAGGGGCCCTTACATTGCACTAGATGATATAAAGGGCCCTTACATTACACTAGATGATGTAAGGGGCCCTTACATTACACTAGATGATATAAGGGGCCCTTACATTACACTAGATGATATAAAGGGCCCTTACATTACACTAGATGATATAAGGGGCCCTTACATTACACTAGATGATATAAGGGGCCCTTACATTACACTAGATGATATAAAGGGCCCTTACATTACACTAGATGATATAAGGAGCCCTTACATTACAGTACATTATATAAGGGGCCCTTACATTACAGTACATTATATAAGGGGCCCTTACATTACAGTTCATTATATAAGGTGCCCTTACATTACAGTACATTATATAAGGGGCCCTTACATTACAGTACATTATATAAGGGGCCCTTACATTACAGTACATTATATAAAGGGCCCTTACATTACAGTACATTATATAAGGGGCCCTTACATTACAGTACATTATATAAGGGGCCCTTACATTACAGTACATTATATAAGGGGCCCTTACATTACAGTTCATTATATAAGGAGCCCTTACATTACAGTACATTATATAAGGGGCCCTTACATTACAGTACATTATATAAGGGGCCCTTACATTACAGTACATTATATAAGGGGCCCTTACATTACAGTACATTATATAAGGGGCCCTTACATCCCTCACCATTTCTGTTTGCCATCAGAAAACATTCTAGACTACATTCAACTCCTTAATTAACCGTCATCAGCTAATACTTTTCACAGCTGATGGTTTGTTATACTGTATCAGTTCAGGCAAATATCTTTACTGCCACAAACCTTTCATCTGTTCTGGACTTATTAAAGGGGTTATCCAGGAAAAAAACTTTTTTTTTACACATCAACTGGCTCCAGAAAGTTAAACAGATTTGTAAATTACTTCTATAATTTTTTTAATCCTTTCAGTACTTATGAGCTGCTGAAGTTGAGTTGTTCTTTTCTGTCTCAGTGCTCTCTGATGACATGTGTCTCGGGAACTGTCCAGAATAGAAGCAAATCCACATAGCAAACCTCTTCTACTCTGTGCAGTTCCCAAGACAAGCAGAGATGTCAGTAGAGAGCACTGTTGCCAGACAGATAAGAACAACTCAACTTCAGCAGCTGATAATTATTGGAAGGATTAAGATTTTTTAATAGAAGTAATTTACAAATCTGGAGCCAGTTGATCTACCCAGTTGATCTAAAAAAAAAAAAAAGCTTTTTCCTGGAAAACCTCTTTAATACATTGCACCAAACCATGGACTAGGACAGGACAAGATATAATCCCTGAGGTTATCTGCAGCATATTTTGCACGGATGGAAATAAGCTGTGGATTCTGCTACAAGCATCGGTCACCTGAAATCTGCTGGGCCAACCCACCTCTTTTCCAGGGGTCACCGTCTTCTGATGGACACTAGGGCTACCCGGCCGCAGTACTGTGTGTGCAGTAAGGTTTGGAGGCCTGAACGACGAGACCGACAGTGTGAAAGCTTACCAGCACATACAAGTTTAGGTGACAGAGCCTCGTAGCAGAATCCAAAGCGGATTTTAAGTGACAGATCCTCGTAGGATTTTTTGCAGCATGAAATATGCTGTGGTATGTGTGAGCCCACGCTCAGGAAGCTTTTCTCACTTTTGTCTTTGGAATGTGTGTTCTACACTCTGACGTTCCGTGACTTCACCTGTAATCGTGACAATCATCTGGTTTGTGATCCGGCCACAGTCGGGTCATGAGAACTTCTAGTGATTAAACTGTTGGCTAATGAAATCATGTGCAGCCCAAACTCCGCCACCACAATATTCTGTTATCCCAAAAAGTCTCAGCATTTCACTAGCTACTCTGTGCAAGCAACTCAGCTAATAGGTAATAAGAAAACTGACCACACAGAATTCTTATTCACCTATAGATCCTAAAGAGTCAATAGTCATTTATATCCTTTATACAGTGGTCCCTCAACATACGATGGTAATTCGTTCCATACAACCCATCGTTTGTCGAATCCATCGTATGTTGAGGGATCTGTGCAATGTAAAAGTGCATTAAATACTCACCTGTCCCCACTGCTCCGGACCGCGTCCTCACCGCTTCCGATGGTCTCCCAGGGGCTCCCGATGGGGTCCCGATGCTCCGTCTTCTTCTGGGTCCTCCGGCATCTTCCGCATCCTCTCCGGGGTCCGGGCCTCGCTTTCTGGTGACGTTATTACGTTGTGGGCGGCGTACGCAGCTACATAATAACGACGCCAGAGAGCGAGGCCCGGACCCCGGAGAGGACCCGGAGCAGCACGGATAAGTAAGTGAACCTGCTGGGGCACATTACACTGCTATCCGACAGCAGCTTAAGCATTTTGCGCTGCCGGATAGCAGTTAATGCGATGGCCCCGACATATAAAAGCATCGTATGTTGGGGGGTTACTGTACACAGAAGGTCAGATCCATCATGCAAATTACTAATACTTAGTGAGCACAATACTGTATATAATCTGAATACCTTCAAAAGACCATGACTATCAAATATGATACTGCTCCATAAGAACAAGAATATAACTGCTAAAATACTGCCTCCTATATACAAGAATATAACTACTATAATACTGCCCCTATATATAAGAATATAACTACTATAATACTGCTCCTATATACAAGAATATGACTACTATAATACTGCTCCTATATACAAGAATATAACTACTATAATACTGCTCCTATATACAAGAATATATCTACTATAATACTGTTCCTATATACAAGAATATATCTACTATAATACTGTTCCTATATACAAGAATATAACTACTATAATACTGCTCCTATATACAAGAATATATCTACTATAATACTGACCCCTATATACAAGAATATAATTACTATAATACTGCTCCTATATACAAGAATATAACTACTATAATACTGCTCCTATATACAAGAATATAGCTACTATAATACTGCTTCTATACACAAGAATATAACTACTATAATACTGCTCCTATATACATGAATATAACTACTATAATAATGCTCCTATATACAAGAATATAACTACTATAATACTGCTCCTATATACAAGAATATAACTACTATAATACTACTCCTATATACAAGAATATATATACTATAATACTGCCTCTTATATACAAGAATATAACTACTATAATACTGCTCCTATATACAAGAATATATATACTATAATACTGTCTCCTATATACAAGAATATATATACTATAATACTGCTCCTATATACAAGAATATAATTACTATAATACTGCTCCTGTATACAAGAATATAACTGCTATAATACTGCTCCTATATACAAGAATATAACTACTATAATACTGCCTCCTATATACAAGAATATAACTACTATAATACTGCCTCCTATATACAAGAATATAACTACTATAATACTGCTCCTATATACAAGAATAGAACTACTATAATACTGCTCCTATATACAAGAATATATCTACTATAATACTGCTCCTATATACAAGAATAGAACTACTATAATACTGCCTCCTATATACAAGAATATATCTACTATAATACTGCTCCTATATACAAGAATATAACTACTATAATACTGCCTCCTATATACAAGAATATAACTACTATAATACTGCTCCTATATACAAGAATATATCTACTATAATACTGCTCCTATATACAAGAATATAACTACTATAATACTGCCTCCTATATACAAGAATATAACTACTATAATACTGCTCCTATATACAAGAATATAACTACTATAATACTGCTCCTATATACAAGAATATAACTACTATAATACTGCTCCTATATACAGGAATATAACTACTATAATACTCCCCCTATATACAAGAATATAACTACAATAATACTGCTCCTGTATACAAGAATATAACTGCTATAATACTGCTCCTATATACAAGAATATATATACTATAATACTGCCTCTTATATACAAGAATATATCTACTATAATACTGCTCCTATATACAAGTATATATCTACTATAATACTGCTCCTATATACAAGAATATAACTGCTATAATACTGCTCCTATATACAAGAATATAACTACTATAATACTACTCCTATATACAAGAATATAACTACTATAATACTGCCTCCTAGCTGAGAGGTTGTGTGTGTGTAGCTCTCCTGATGTCTGGAGAAAGCCCAGGGAGGGGCCACCCTGGGTGGGGAAGCTCCCCAAGCAAGGCCCAGGCTTCTCGGCCTATTCTGGGAATTAATCCCCAGACACCACAAACCATGGATGAAAATCCTAAAGTTTCTATGGATGTGAGAAATGTTCAGAATGTTGTCAGTTCTGGTGCAGTAAGAAGCACAGATGAGAAGAAAGCTGTGGAAGTGAGGAAAGAAACTTCATCAAGTAAGGTAATGGCTGCAGGTACAATCCACCCCTCCTGCAGTCAGACAGAGGAGAACATCCCTGGAGAAGCAGACCATGCAGGAGAATCTGCAGCAGCCTGTCCTGATACGTTCTGACCGCACACGATACGGGAGCGGGAGCAGCGCAAAAGTCACCACCACGCCAGAAGAGACCAGAGGGAATACACCAGGAAGGCTTCAGGGGGCCACAAGTGCGGTCACTGAGAAGAACCAGGGGCCCAGTCCCCAGTCTGGAGATTGTGGCCCCGCAGCAGTGACCACAGCAACACCGAGACAGATCCCACCTCAGAAGCAGAGTCCTGTGAGTACCCCACCAGCGCGGCCCCCCAATACTCAGCGGGCACCTGAACTGTGTTTGGCCGAGCAGATCCCAGCTCTGGTAAAGAGACTTGAGACTTTAAAAAAGACAAAGTTACAGCTGCAGAAACAGATAGACTGTATATACAAGCTAAAGGCAGCAAACCCCAATAACCAGGCTGTACATGACAAGAAGCTGAGCTCCCTCGCTGTGCAGCTCGCTGACACTGTGCAGGACATGGAGATCGTATTGGACCAGATGGGACCAGTCGCTGAGACCTTCAGAAATCAGCAAAGATTTGAGGGATATAAGGAAAGACCAAAGTCATCTACATCTACTGCTGAACCCAAGTCTACAGCCTCACCAGGGGACACCCAGCAGTCCTGTACAAGACAAGAGGACATCCAGCAGTCCTGTGCAAGACCAGTCCTCAGACCAGCCAGCTTCCCTTTTGAAAAAGGGGATTTGTACAGACAAGCAGAAGCAAGCGTCCAGCAACATCAGAGACCTGCAGAGACTCCTCCAGAGGTACCACAAGTCCCAGCAGTCAGCACGGTGAAGCAGGACAATGGACACATACCTGAAGGTAACTCTGTAACAGTAGTGCAGTCACCACAAGCCCCTGGGGGCAGTAGAGAGCAGCAGGACTGTGGACTCTTACCTGAAGGCAGCAGTGCAGCAGAGAGTTCACAGGACATGGCTCTGCAGGGCTTGCTGGGCTCTGTAGTGCAGGATCATTCTGCCAGTGACTGCAATGATATGAATGTATGTGATATTACTGATAATGTGTCTGCAGAGGGGGGCGCTTCACAGTCTGTGTGGGATCTGGGGTCATCTCTGGGGTCAGGTCCACCATTAGTTCAGCCTCCAGAGGCTTGTGACCCCCAGAGTATAGAGGTTGATGGTGGGGAGGGGGCTGTACAGTCTGATGCACAACACTTCCCCCCTTTAGTCACACAAGTATCAGACCCCCCTAGTACGGCTGGTCAGCAGCCAGCACAGCGCCCCCAAGTACAGCAGGAGGGTAGAAGTAGTGGCGCCTCCTCTGGTAATGCCTGGAGTCGTGGGTCACCATTCATGTCCAATGTAAACTATACGGGTCAGGCTTTCAAGAGGAGGAACGTGGTCAGGTTCAGACATAGAGGGGCCAAGGAGGAGCTGCCTGACAGGAGGTTTGTGGTCCGTGAACTTCTGTGCCACCAAATGGGCTTCCTGCCATCTAACATCCTGGCAGTGATAAACCTTCCTGACAGGCAGGGCTATGACGTCAGCTTCAAACTCATGTCTGACCTGGATCGCTTCTGGGCCCATGTCACCCGGGTGAGAGATGCTGATGGCTGGAATAAGTTCAGCTTTGTCCCCATCTCCAGACCAGACACAGCGAATGTCACCATTATATTCTGGAACGAGTCTGTCCCCCCCCAGGATATTGTTGTGTGGTTAAAGAGACACTGTGACCTAATGTCAGACCTGACTAAGACCAGGGATGAGGACGGCATATGGACGGGAGGGTGGAAGGTCCTGGTGAAGTTACGGCAGATAAACAACATAACCCAACATCTGCCCAATTCTTTCTTCATTGGCCGGGAGAAAGGGGTTTGCTTCTATGCAGGTCAGCCCAGAAAATGCTTCAAGTGTGGGAAGACCGGTCATATCGCGAGTGTGTGCACCCTAGTGAAGTGTAATTTATGTGGGGAGATCGGCCATGTCAGCGCCACCTGCCAGAATATCCGCTGCAACCTCTGTGGTAAGACCGGTCACTCCCACAGGGACTGTCCTGACGCCTGGCATAACATCTGTAAGGACTTCCCTGATGAGGACCTGCTGGAGGGGGCAGAGGACCTGGAGGAGGAGACGTTGGTGTCAGGGTCGGCAGTGACACAACCCGAGCCTCAGCATAACATGGGTGACACTAGAGGTGACGATATGGGTGACAATATTGGTGACACTAGCGGTGACAATATGGGTGACAATATTGGTGACACAGTGCCCGACCAGTCCCAGCCAGGAGCCACTGAGGGGAACAGGGAGGTCACTGAGCAGGTTGTGGCCATGTCTTCTTCTGCCCCAGCATCAATAAATCCGCAGAAGAGACGGAAGAAAGACAAAACCAGCCGTAAGCCTGAGGAGGGATGGACCACTGTCCAAAAACCTTCCAAAAAGAAAGTAGACCCCGGGTCAGGTGTCATGACCATCACAAATAGGTACAGTGTCCTATCAGAGTCAGACGTTGAGGAAGAGATGGAGAGGGAGTTAAAGAGAGTGATAGATGAATTTAATGAAGACCAAGAGGGTGATCCCCCCACAAAAAAGAGACCCCCACGAGCAAAACGTCTGTCCGAATCGGACATGGAAACAGGTGGTCAGCAGGAGGGCTCGGACTCAGATCTGTGATGATGGGGGTGACATCTCTGCTTCTTCTGCTTTCTTTTGTTATGATGGCCGACTTTACCCTTAAAGTGTTCTCCAGTAATGTGAACAGTGTCAGAGTGAGGAGGACCAGACACGTCGTATATGACCATCTAAAGTCTATTGATGCTGACATCTTCTTCTTACAGGAGACACGTTTAAATACTCAAGGACTGTTACGTGAAGCAGAGCGTGAATGGCGGTCTGGTCCATCCTTTTGGTCACTGGCTGTGGAACCAAGTGCCGGGGTCTCTATCCTGTTTACCACCAATGATGTAACTGTACATAGGCTGACAGAGGTATTGATGGGAAGGTGCCTAATGCTAGAAGTTACTATTCGGGGTAGAAGGCTCCGACTCATTAATATCTATGGTTCACAGACAGTGACTGAAAGGGTTAACCTTTATAATGAAGTGAAGCCATATCTCTTCACGTCTGTCCCTGTCATCTTGGCCGGAGATTTTAATGCCTCCAGAACAACTAGTGACAGATCCTCTAATAGACCTCTAACCCGAGACTCCAAGGTCTTAAACAACATCATTCTACAGGCCGGGTTGTCAGATGTGTTTGTGCAGGGTGGTCGGAAACCAAAATTTACCTATATCTGTGGTGGAAGAAGTAGTCATATAGATTTAGCTCTGGTTAGTCCTACAGAGACCATTGGTGAGAAGGATGGGAAGATCGTCCCTTATTCTGACCATCTGGCCTTATATTTTTGTCTGGGTGTCACACAGGGTCCTGAGACAGGTAGAGGGTTGTGGAGACTGAATTCCAGCCTATTAGAGGATCCTTCTGTGCAGAGACAGGTTCACTCTCTTATACAGAGTCAGCTAGAGAGGGTGGACTTCTATGATGATATGGCCGCCTGGTGGGAGGATGTCAAGGATGAGATCAGAACCCTCTTAAAGAGACTGTCAGTTATAAAGGGGAAGAGTAAGTATGGCCAGTATCTCAAGCTGCGGAAAGAATTGGAGTCACTGTATTCGGCGGGTGGGGACCAACAAAGGATAGACCGGCTGAAATCTGAGATAAGGCAGTATCAGTACAGCAGGTATACCTCCCTGGTTCTTGAAAGGGATTATGGGTCCTTAGGGTCTCCTGATCCCTTTGAGAATTGCCGGGAGCGGGTGGCAAATAAATCTGTCACCGGTCTCACTGACTCCCAGGGTGTTTTGCAGGAATCTCGGGAGGGTATCCTGGGGGTGGTGAGATCGTACTATGCTGACTTGTTTCAGAGGAAGGTTTTGGATAGAGACAAGATGACCCAATTCTTGGAGACAACTCCGCTCCCTGATACTAATGATTTGGACTTTTCTCCTTTGACAGCAGAATTGACGGTGGCAGAGGTCAAAGAGGCCATTGATAAGTTACATCTGAAGAAGGCACCAGGTCCAGATGGGATAACAGCAGAATTCTATAAGACATTCAGAGACCTCTTGGCCCCAATCCTCGTGGATGTTTATACAAATTGTCTAGAAAGTCACCTGATGCCTCCATCCATGAGAGTGTCCTCGCTGATTCTGCTGTCTAAAGGTAAAGAGCCGAGTGACATCAAGAACTGGAGGCCAATTGCCCTCTTGAATGTCGACAGGAAGATTCTGGCAAAAATCCTGTTTTCTAGGTTAGTTTGTCTGTCCCCGGCACTGTTGGCAGGCTGTCAGTATGGCACAGTAAAAGGGCGGAACATCTCTGGGGCAGTGATCTCCATAAGGGAGATGTTTGAGAGATGTAAAGCCCTGAGGTGTGGGAGATATGTTGTGAGTCTTGACCAGGCTAAAGCCTTTGACAGAGTAGATCACGAGTATCTATGGGCCACTTTGTCAAAGTACGGTATTCCAGGACAATTCATTGATTGGCTGAAGACTTTGTATTGTGAGGCCGAGATCTTTCCTCTGATCAATGGTTGGCAGGGTGACACGTTCAGGGTTGAGGCGGGGGTGAGACAAGGTTGCCCACTGAGCCCGCTGCTGTATGTATTTGCCTTAGACCCGTTTCTGAGGTCACTGCAGGAGTGTGGTTTTCAGGGGGTGCCGGTCCCCCACTGCCTACCCCTGAGTGTTGTTGCCTATGCGGATGATGTGACTGTAGTGATATCTGAGCCTCGTGAGGTGGAGATGTTGTCTGCGGCCATCAAAAGTTACTCGGAGGCCTCAGGGTCTCTGGTCAACCTTGAGAAGAGTCAAGCTCTCTGGGTATCAGATACTGATCCAGATTTTGATCTGCCCCAATTTGTCAGAGCCTCCTCCTATATTAAAATCCTAGGGGACAAATTCGGGAGGGACGATAACGCCAAACTAAATTGGGAAGAGAAGTTGGAAGCCGGAAATGCAAAGGTTCAGCGATGGAAGAACTGGAGGCTGACCTATAGAGAAAGGGTTAAAATGTTGAAGACTTACCTGGTCCCCGTCTTCTTGTATGTCTCTGTCGTTTTTCCTTTGCCAGAATGTTTCTCCGCTCGGCTCTTTAGCCTGTTCTTCCAAATGTTCTGGGGGAACAGGTTGAACCTGATAAAAAGAGGGGTCACCTACCTACAGAGGAGAGAGGGTGGGTTGGATATGCTGAATCCAAGGGTGTTCTTTGACTCCATGTTTCTAAAAGTTAATTTTGGTTGCCTGGACTCAAACAACAGCTCCCTGTGGGCGAATAGTATCAGGGACTGGATATTGCCTTTTGCAGAGTCTTGGGTGCGAGGCGGCAGTCTCAAGAGGGGGAGATGGACGCGTGACTACCTCCCCCCGTACCTGGAATACGGGCTCAGATGTCTGAAGAGATGGCGCATTGAGAAGTCCTATATAGAGAGTAAGCCAAGGAAGGATCTATACGTAAGGGTTTGTAGGGCTTTCTTCTGCTCTCCACTTGCCTTGAGGGATTGTGTGACCAGCACTTTACAAGAAAGTCTAAAGTTCCTCAATGGGAAACGACTCCCCGCAAAATTCTTTGACATAGCTTGGCTGTCGCTCCATGGGAGGCTCTTTGTCAGGGGTAACCTGAAATATCTAAGTGTCTCAGATAGGAACTGTCCTCTGGGTTGTCAGCAGGAGGAGACCATGGAGCATTTCATATCTGACTGCAGTGGCGGGAGGAGGATATGGGAAGAAGTGTCCAGTAAGCTGAACATCCCATTACTGCAGAACCTGACGTATCCTGACATAATATACGCTGTACCATCCAGTAACAGGACTGTAGA